>NW_007578229.1:324866-413829 GCF_000690725.1 Stegastes partitus
AAGAGAGGTTTGAATGAAAGCTGAAGAATACGAGATAGAAGAAGAAAAACACGACTGAGTTGCATCGAGGGGAATGTGGGATTCAGCTTTCCTGCAGCTCGATCCACGCTGAGGCCGAAGAGTCAGGATGTCTGGAAATCTGCTGCATCAATTTTGACACTTTTTCTTTAAATCTGTCTTAAGTGCTCCAACTTTATGTACAATAAAAGTCCAATACTAGATCACTGGATTATCCCTTAATACAGAGAATTTGACTGGCTGCAGAATGAGTGCAAATTCTGGATTGAAAAAAGGTTTCATTCTGCCGCGACATAAAAAACATGCTCATGTGGCATCATATGTCCAAGTCCACCTGTGGAATAGTAGAGCCATGTTTAGCTCCCTGTAGCTTCAAGTTTCTGTTTTGCACATTTTCTGTCTTGTCTTTCCTGTTTGATTTTGAAGTCACGAACTTGTTGTCTCTGTCGTAGATCCCTTCCTGCACGCCCTACCCCCATCTCATCACACCTGCTCCCTGATGGTTTCCCCTCACCTGTTTCCCATCTCCCCTCATTGCCTCGTGTATATCACCCTGTGTGTCTCACAGTCTCTCTCAGTCATTGTACTTCACGGTCCTCGTCCCAGTGTTTCTTCATTGCCATAGTCAAGTCACAGTTTGTGTACGACCTCATTTCCTTTTTTGACCTTGCCTTTCGCCTCTTGTTTTTGGATACCTCTGCCTGTCTGACTGACCTCCTGTGTACCGAACCCTGACTGGTAATAAACCTGCCTTTTTGCCTGAACCTGTCTGTGTGGAGCATTTGTGTCCACCTGTTCTGATCTGTGTGAGTTCGTGAGGGTGCCAAAAAAAATATGTTAAAAACTGGTAAAATACTGGAACATTGAAAAAGTGTGAAAGCAGAGAAAATAGCAGCCAATTTCTGCAAAATAATGACATTATTAGCTTATCTGAATACATTAAAACTGTGAAATTTTATGTTCACTCACTGTTTAAAAACAGAGTACTATTCATCAAAGTATAGATTTGACATTATGAAGAGATTTGGCTTTTTTTTTTTTTTTTTNTTTTGCCTTGTTTTTAGTAATAAAAATGTTCGATAAATCAGGCGATGAATGATATAGGAACAAACTTCTCTGAACATAGATTGGAAAAAACCTGTTTAGTTTTGTGCGAATGCTGCTGAAGTGGAGGTTTCTGGCTCATAATGTGATTAAAACAGGCTTTAAAATATGCACTATTTCTATTGGGAACAGCTTTTTAATGGGTAAAACTTAACTAATAAATATCACCATGGAATCTACTCAGTTGATTACTGACATTACGACCACTGTTTTTTTTTTTTATTACAAGTTTCTTGAAATGTTGTATTAATTTATGCAAATGTAATATTGTCTCATTAAATATGCACAAATATGCATTAATATCCAATCGTCAAAGTAAAATAAACACATAAATGTACATTTTGGAGGGTTTATTTTACATCTACTCTGACAGAAGACATGTTATGGAAGCAAAACTGGCCAAAATTAAATATCATTAATTCAATAAAGAGCCCATCCTATGTTTTATTGTTGTTGTTTTCTTATCTTTAATGTGTTACAGGGTTCTTCTTGTGCTTGTAAAAGGTCTGCAAAGTTAAAAAGCCCAAAGCCCACGCCAGAGAGAGTTATTATCTCCCACAGAAAAACTTCCTGAAATGCCTTGTTTGATATCCAGCCTTTTTTCAGTTACTTGTCGATGTCACCATGTAACACATTTGCATAAAGTCTGAACAGTAAAGCATGCACGCGTATTCTAGTACGTCTTATGAAGAACTTTCTGTCATCTGAGGTCTTGAGAATGTCTTAAAACTTATTTTGTATGTTGTTGTGAGAACCTTCTTCTTTTGTTCTGGTGGAACATCGTGAGAATGTTCTACAGAAGAATGCTTTGTAATGTGTTCCCTCAACAATATCTACCAAAAATATCACCAGAACATTGTGGAGACAATGTTCTATCTTTGTGAAAAGTCCACATTACAGAAACATTTAATTAAAAATCACAAGGCCTTGATTACTTTATGTTGGCTTGAGAACGTTTCTCCTTTGTCATCATTAAGCATCATGTGTGACAACATCCTCTGAATGCTGACATTAAAAAAGTACATTATCTTTATAGCAACACTACTGGAAATGAAAATATTCTTTCAACATTTTCTGTAAAAAAATGTTTGAAAAAAACATATGTTGTGGGAGCGTTGGGTTTGCTTTTATTCGACAGAAACTAGGAGAATGAGACGCATTAAACAGTCCAGGCAGCTGGTGATCAAACAGGCTCAAAGCTTTTCTGTCCAAGTGCTACATGCACCAAAACCACTCAGCCAACGGGTAGCAAAACAGAAAACGTGTGTGTTAATGCTGCTGAAGATTTTGACTTTTAGGAATAGTTTAAACTCTCAAAAACCTAAAAGAAAAGTCCGGTTGCTTTTTACTGAAGCTCCTGGGATTACCGTGACCTGGATGACTGAGAGGCTGCACAGATCAGCTGAAATCCTGAAAGAAGGTGGAGTGGGATTTGAGATGAAACTCCTGAAAGAAGGACAAATCGCATTTAGAATGAAAATGTGAAGTTGTAGTTTAAAGTCCTCCTCCACTGTACTTATTCATCCAGTTTGGATTTTTCAATTTGGGGCCAATTGAGGCATAGAAGTCATTTTAAAAAAATTAACCAAGCAACTGATTTACTTCATAAAACATATTTCATATATGATTCTTACTCTTACAAGTGTAATAATCGCTGAAGAGGTTGTGTTAGTTTAAGTGTACGGGCTGAATTAAGTGGAAATGTCAGTTTTGCTTAAGTGATGAATTGAGCTGGAAGGTTTAGTTCAAGAAAGTGTTCAAGTGTGTAAACCGTCATCAGTGTCAGCTCAAGTGCAAGCGTCGAAATGAGGCGAGCTTTCAGTCGTGCAGTCAGAGAAACTGTCGCTTGAAAATTTGGAGATGGAAGCAATGAAACCATCTGTTGACTGAAGGAATGTGAATTAGAGATGTTAGCTGACGTGAAAGATCTAAGAGAGGTTTGAATGAAAGCTGAAGAATACGAGATAGAAGAAGAAAAACACGACTGAGTTGCATCGAGGGGAATGTGGGATTCAGCTTTCCTGCAGCTCGATCCACGCTGAGGCCGAAAAGTCAGGATTAGTAGTTATGTGTAATTTAGCAAAACAGGGGAAATCTGTAAGTTATGTACAGAATTTTTCCTTCAAATGACATAATATTTCTGTAAAATAATATTTTTGTTGATTTAAATGCAGTAATAATAGTATCATTTCACAGTCACTCAGTGTGTAGCAACAAATTACGATTATAAAAGTGTAGATTTTGATGTGGACATTATTTACAGTTTTGGTTGTGTTTTTTGTTGGGGTTTTTTTTTTTTACAGTCACCATGTCAATTAATACTTATTTTCTGCGATTTTATTCATTAATATTGGTAATTTAACACAACAAGGAAAATCTGTAAAATAACCATTAAAAAGCATTAATTTTAACAGCGTATCTGTTCTGTTCATTCTGCAAGAACTCGAGTCTGAGGAGAAACAGGACGAGCCGCTTCCAGCTCTGGATGTCTGCATCGAGCAGAAAGCCACTGCAGGACTTCTGATAGTGCTAACAGGCAGAACCAATTCACCGAGGGGACACATGATATCAGCAATGGGAGCATTTTGTGCCTGCAGAATGAAAACCTGAGGACTGCAAAAGTGAGGATGTAATGTAATTCTATCGTGCTATCTATTGTTATAACTACACTTTCTTCCTGCCCTCCTGTTGGTTTTTTTTTTTTTTTTATCATCAGTCTACATCGGAGAGTGGATAAATCCGATTCAGACAGTCCCATTAGTGATTCCCCCGGTGCTCACGACAGAACAAAGAGAGTACAGAAGCACAGCAGCAATTCTTTAATGATGACTTCATTTACAGCACAGCTAGAAAAAAGGGATCTGTCACCCTGTTTGCACCTGTTAGCAGAACTTGTGGGTCTGCACGCATGTGTGGTAGGAAGATGAATTCCCCGTTCAGATGGAGTTAAGGGCCTGGGTTTTACCATCATTACGGCCTTCTAATTAAGACATAGATCACGAGCTGAGTGAGAATGATGAAGGCAGGAGTGAGTGCTGCAGTGTGCTCTCTAGTCCTGCCAGATTTCTGCACTGAGCTGCACAGACAGTCCTTCTCTGGCTCTTTGCATCCGTCCATCTGTTTCTGCTCCCCTGCTTCTGTTTCTTTGATTCTTACTCGCTGCATCCATATTCACCGTCTTTTCTTTTTTAACAGTTTTTCAGTGTAGTTTTCTGAATACAGTGGGGCAAAAAAAAGTATTTAGTCAGCCACTGATTGTGCAAGTTCTCCTACTTAGAAAGATGAGAGAGGTCTGTAATTTTCATCATAGGTACACTTCAACTATGAGACAAAAAAAACATCCAGGAAATCATATTGTCGGATTTTTAAAGAATTTATTTGTAAATTATGTTGGAAAATAAGTATTTGGTCAATAACAAAAGTTTAACTCAATACTTTGTAACATAACCTCTGTTGACAATGACAAAGGTCAAACGTTTCCTGTAAGTCTTCACCAGGTTAGCACACACCGTAGCTGGTATTGTGGCCCATTCCTTCAAGCAGATCTCCTCCAGAGCAGGAATGTTTTGAGGCTGGGCAACACGGACTTTCAACTCCCTCCACAAATTTTCTATGGGGTTGAGGTCTGGAGACTGGCGAGGCCACTCCAGGACCTTGAAATGCTTTTTACGAAGCCACTCCTTCGTTGCCCGAGCGGTGTGTTTGGGATCATTGTCATGCTGGAAGACCCAGCCACGTTGCATCTTCAATGCTCTCACTGATGGAAGGAGGTTTTGGTTTAAAATCTCACGATACATGGCCCCGTTCATTCTTCCCTTAACACTGATCAGTCGTCCTGTCCCCTTTGCAGAAAAACAGCCCCAAAGCATGATGTTTCCACCCCCATGCTTCACAGTAGATATGGTGTTCTTGGGATGCAACTCTTCTTCCTCCAAACACGACGAGTTGAGTTTTTACCAAAAAGTTCTATTTTGATTTCATCTGACCACATGATATTCTCCCAATCCTCTTCTGGATCATCCATATGCTCTCTGGCAAACTTCAGACGGGCCTGGACACGTACTGGCTTAAGCAGGGGGACACGCCTGGCACTGCAGGATTTCAGTCCCTCTGGGCGTAGTATGTTACTGATGGTAGCCTTTGTCACTTTGGTCCCAGCTCTCTGCAGGTCATTCATCAGGTCCCTCAGTGTAGTTCTGGGATTGTTGCTCACAGTTCTCATGATCGTTTTGACCCCACGGGATGAGATCTTGCGTGAAGCCCCAGATCGAGGGAGATCAATGGTCTTGTATGTCTTCCATTTTCTTACAATTGCTCCCACAGTTGATTTATTCACACCAACCTGCTTGTCTATTGTAGAGTCACTCTTCCCAGCCTGGTGCAGCTTCCTGGTGTCCTTCGACAGCTCTTTGGTCTTGGCCATGGTTGAGTTTGGAGTCTGACTGTTTGAGGCTGTGGACAGGTGTCTTATACAAACAATGAGTTCAAACAGGTTTCCATTTCCTTGTTTAGTTAAATTACAGATAATAAAAAATATATATATGTTAACTGTAAAATGACAAGCCCAAACTGTAAATAATGTCTACATGAAAAATCTGTACTTTTATAAATGGTAATTCATTCATTTGATCTTAAAATTACACCGTCTTACTGTGTTTAAACTAATGCAAAAAAAAAGAAGGTTTTTTTCTGCTTTTTAAAAAGAAAAAAAGGATAATAATGTTTGAAACAATTGTTAGTCATTTTTTAACTGTTATTTTAGAGATATACAGTTAACTAGTAAAATCACAGAGAAAAGTATTCATTTGCATGTTAACTATAAGAAAAATACATAAGAACTATAAATAACAGCCACATGAAAAATCTGTACTTGAATCATAATTCCTTTTTTTTTTTTTACCAACATTTTAATGCAAAATTACACATTTCAATTACATTTTTGCTGTATTTAAGTCATCTAAAAATGATCATCATATTGTTCTATTTTTCAACAAGAAAAGCTATGCTGTACAACTTTTTAATGTGTTTGTCAATGATTTTTGCTGCTTTGTTAAAATACTGATAATATCTATAAAATCAAAGAAAAAATAATTCATTTGTTTGCTGTAAGAAAAAAAAAAAGAGCCGAAACTATAAATAATATCAACATCAAAAATTTGTATGTAACATTAAAGTTATAGTTTTACTGTATTTAAGCAGCTAAACTATCATTATTTTCCAGATAATTGCTGTTAAATGTATTTTTACTGCTACCAATGCTGCCAGACTTTCCCCGTTTTTTTTTTACTTAATATTTTTTCACACCTCTGCATTCTTCATCTTCTCCCTCCTTTCCTCACCCATCAGTCTTCACTCTTCTCCTCTGACACAGCATCGACAGGAGTGTCTGACTTGTTTACATATCTCCCAACCTCCCTCCTTCAGCCTCCCTCCTCTCCCTCTCCCTCCCTCCTAACATTCATAAGCAGCACTCGGTCAGTCGGTAGCTGCTGCTGGCACCAAGTCGTCCCTCGCGCCTCCTTGATAGTTACGCTCCGATGCTTCGGCTGATTGCATAAGAACATGGTGTCAAACGGCCACTCGCTCAGCGCCAGCAGAGAGGGGAAACACCAACACCACTGCCCACAACCAAACGCTGTTGGTTTAGTTTTATTTCCAGTGCTGATTCATGCTTGATACATCAAAATGCTTCCCACTGGTTTACACTTTTTGTACGTTATTTATCTTCATCTTTAAAACAGGTCACAGCTGAGCGGAACCTTCACTGCATGTCTGCTCCTATATTTCCAGTCTCTTTCTGCTGCAGCTGTCCAATAAAGGTAACAACCTCTAATTTCATCTTTATTCAACTATTTTAAAGCTGCCATATTAATTACAGTTATCACTACATTATAGCTTGCACTGACAGTTGTGTGAGCAAATAATTACTATTTGCACACCCAGCACATATTAACTAGTTTTCTTTATAACTGTCAACTAAGTTAGAAGAAAACTTCTGAAATGTTGCAAAAGAGTTAAAAAGTAAAATGTGGATTAGATGTGTTTAGACCCACGTTGGGGAGAATAATCTGGGCTGCATGGTGTCATCATTACACATGATGGTAATAAACAGAGCAGACCCCAACCAGTGGAGGCATATGGCCGCCATCCCAGAGCTTGGTTCTGTTGGAGGTTTTTTTTTCTCCTACTTGTTAAAGGGTTTTTTTTTGGTTCCTTCCACCTTTGCTGCTTGCTCATAAGGGAATCCAAATTCAGCTTTGGTTATTGGGTTCTCTATTCTTTGTTTAAAATTCGTAAGGTCTTTACCTTACCATGTGAAGTGCCATGAGATGACATATGGTGTTAACTGGCGCGATATAAATAAAATTCAATTCAACTGAAAATAGAAGAAGACAGAACTAAACAGTTGTTTCCCAAAAAAAGCCTTGAAAAGGAAGACGAAATCAACAAAACTTTCTTTATCTACAAGAGAAAAATACAGAGAAGTCTAACCCTTTTTCAAAGAATCCACTTGAACCAAGTCTTAATCTCTTTTTCTTTTCCGTTACCATTAACATTTTCTAATGCGATGCTTCAATAAAAGAAACGAACTCCACTCTGCCTTTCCTAAAACAAACAGCAGCCGCTTTGAGCTACAACATTGTAGAGATGTCATCAGCTAAAGAGAAACACATAAGATGTATAAGAGATATCAAAAGGGAGACCAAAAATGAGCTAAAAGTGGGGGAAATTTCAAGCCTTAGGTGGATAACGTGATTAAAAATGAATTAAAGATGGTGCTGTGTGTCTGCTGTAGGTATAAATAAGCAACACATCATTTAATCAGCTTGTCGATCGTAGCAAGTTTCTGTCATAAAATGGTCATTAAAATCAGTTCGATTTAAGTATTAAATCTTAAATCTTTAAATCAGTGTCAGGAACCAACATCCAAAATGCCTCTTACTCCCTCATGCCTTTGGCTATTTATTTAAACTTCCGTCTTAAAAACATCTTCAAATTCAGTTAGCTGCAAAACAGCAAGGTCAGAATAGTCAAGCTTGGGCTTTGAGGATAAGATAAAACTGAAATACAACAACTCTTCTTGTCTGCTTCACCGGGTCAGAGTGAGGTTTGGAAAACTCCAGCAAAAATTGACATTTTCACTTCCTTTTAATCAAAGCTGTAAATTAAGCAGTAAATTGAAGCCTTGTGGCAGTGAACCAGTGACACTGATGTTGTTGAACTTGTTCCAAAAATTTTCAACTGTAGCAATTTGATGCAATTAAAAAATGAAAAACAACAAATGCTGCATCCATTTTAATCACAGATGGCCTCTTCAGTGAATTATAACTTTGAAAATAGGTGCAGTTTTACAACAGATATACAGCCTGGTCCCAGTGGAGGAATCTGCAGGGTGGAATGGGTTAATGTGTTTGTTACTGTACTGTGCAAATGTTAAAGGCATTCTGTCAGAGGTGTATCATCTGATGCAGGCCTCATTGCTTTTCTTTTTGCTGAAGATAGTTTTTTATGTCTTTATGTTTGGGGTCATTGTCAAGAGAAAGAATACATTTGGAAGCTATCAGAGTCCTCTCTGATGATGCACAGTGATGGAGAAGAATATAAACATTTAAACTCACTAAAACTTCTGCTCATTCTAGTACATGTGCACAGGTTTGAGCCAGTTTTGGGTCCTCAAGAGACTTAAATGTGTTTTCTTTAGTATTTCATTGTGTTACTTATTTCTAATTCCTCTGATGCTGACTTGATGTGCCCAGTCTGAAGAGAGAAATGGGAAGTGATGGGGAAGAAAATAGGCCACAATAGCCCTCCGGTAAAAACAACCATCAGCAGTTTAGAATTCAAGTTCGTACCCAAACCTTACGGGATCTGACCGAGCCTAAAGGATTCTATTTCACTTGTTTGTCTGTTTTTTTTTCCCAGATTAGGATCCAAATCATTACAGAAATATCTCAAATAAGAATTATTTGTGCCAAGAACAATTAAGGGCTTCACTGCATTTAAACAAGAGAGACATTCAGAGCATGGACACAAACACACTCAGCTACAAAGCAAACAAGAAATGTTGGTCCACCTGCACTGCCTAATGTCTGACACTAATCTGATGGCAGAGCCTGAGGTGTGGGAGCACAACAGCATGACAATACTGTGGGTTTAGGCGTTTACTCTGCTGCTCTCTTATGAATGATTCTGTAATTTTTTTGCTGTCACACACACACTAATCAGTCTGTACCTCTGTGGCTGCTGCTGCTGCTGCTGCTTCTGTTTTCTGACAAGTCTACGCACCATTAATGCCACTGTGGACCGCCGGTGATCAATCGGAGCACCAAAGGAGACTTTAGCAATCAATTACGAAGGTATCCTTCTCAAAGAGCCACCCAGCGCTGCAGCTTTCTTGTGGAGAAGAGAGATGCACATAAACGATTAACGGGAAACGCCATCAAACGGCTTCTCTGTGTTACAACGCTCTGGTGGCAGCAAGCTTTGATAATGATTCAGTGAGCTGCAGAGAAACAGGCAGAAAGGAGGACTAAGGGACGAGAGGGGAAAAGGGGGCTATGGCCAAGTTAATTAGATCAAAATGGCCAGAAAGATCCAACAAGTGCTCCGGAGTCTGGAGAGGCTGGCAGATCTGAGAAGGGCTGTTTACTGTTTGCCGGCAGGACGTATGTGTGTGTATATGTGTGTGTTTCTGAGCAGCACATTCAGAGAACAGAAGCCAATTAGCGTGACAACACTGTGAGGCACACGGGTGTTGCAGAGCAGCGGGGCACTTAGGCGCTGCCTGCTTTTAGGGCATTAAACAGCATTTCATTTCAAATAGCTGTGAGCTTGACGGTAGACGGCGAAGCTTTTTCTGGTGCTTGTTTTTCCTAAACTACAAAGCAGACAGCTTGCAGACGAGGTCAGACTAGATGGACTCCGCAAACGAGCGGCCAAGGGAGCAACCTTGGAACAAGCAAAGGAGGCCTCCAGCAAGGCCAGGAGCCTCCCCCTGTGGCTGTGGGTCAGAGATGTTCCACTTGTTGTTTAAGCTGATGCATCTCTGTCACCGGTAGTTTCTACAAGGATAAAAACAAATGAGAAAATAGAGGAAAAGGTGACAGGTTTAAATAATTTTGTCCTCAACTTGCAGCAAAAAGCTAGCAGAGGCAAACGGAGGGCTGACATTTGGACGCTTCGCATCGCCGGTTTGGTCGCAAGGAAGTCGCAATGACACTTCAATGCACCTGGTCCGCTGGGCAACAAAAAGCCTTTTCATCAAACAGCAGCGGTGACATTTAGAATCCGTGCATACTCACATCTGTTCTGGCAGCATTTAGATTCTGACCCACAAAAATGGAAATGTTGACATATCACTTAACATTTTCCCTTCTTCTGTTTTAAACCAAACCAAAAAAAAGAAAAGAATAAGGGAAGCAACCAGAAATCAAACCAATTAATGAGGCTGAAAATATTCTTAATGTTCACAGCTCAAATGCTCTTTATGTAAGTGTGCTGTTGGAGTAAACCGAACAAGTCCGTGCAGCCCAGCGTGGCCATCAGGAGACGGAAGTGTTGTTCTGCTCTGCCCAGCGCCAAGGGCAAACAGAGAGGGGAGCACTAACATGGCATTTGTTTTTCTATTTGTTTCCACCTCCAGGGTCTGAATGTTAATATTGGTATTTTTTTTTTGTGTGTGTGTGCTCTCAGAATACATCTGAAATCACCTCTCAGAAACAACAGCCAATTGTATTATGTCACCATATTAAGCTCATTTTCAATCCTCATCCTGGGAGTAGATTAGTGCGGACAATAAACAAGGTTTGGGTGTCCTTGCTCGGGGCCACGAATGGCTCCAACTTTCTAATCTACCTAACAATATGCGGCTGCAATCACAGACGATGAAGCTGTAGCATGCCCCAAACGGCACAAAAAAAAAATCTATGCTCCTCATGCAGTTATTGTGCACAACACCTAAATATTACATGATGAACTGAGCTTAATGTCAATGCAATATCACACACAACACTTTTAGTTGCAGCAGTACTGTTGGACGCCTGAGCACTTTTTTTTCTCTCTTTTTAATCAGGTTGATCAGTTTCTTAGTTTACTTTTTTTTTTTTTTTACTTCAGAAACTAGCAATGGTTTTATGTATAAAATATACATATGGATATATGAATAAGAAACAAAAAGCCATCCAGGGGTACAGGTATGAATGCAACCATACAAACACATACAGTTGAAACCAGAAGTTTACATACACAGTATAAAAATATTTTTTTTTCTCACTATCTGACAAATCAGACTAAACTTTTCCTGTTTTAGGTCAGTTAGGATTACCAAAATTATTTCTATTTGCCAAACACCAGAATAATGAGAGAGAGAATTTATTACTTTCATCAAAGTCAGAAGTTTATATACACTAAGATTACTATGCCTCCAAACTATATAGTCACATTAAATGTCAGATAGTGAGGGAATAAAAAGGTTATGTGTCTTTTTATACACTGTATGTACACTTCTGGTTTCAACTGTATATGAACATACATGTGTTATTTGGCAGTTGTTACAGGAGTAAATGTTGACTTAAAGACATGGTCTTCCTTATAAATTTGAAAATATAGGTTGTCTTATTAGTTCTGTAGTTCAGTATAAGAATTCAGTGTTACATTTTATGGTTAATATAGGATGTACATTATATATACTGAGTATTCTAAAAGATAGCAAAATAAAAAATGCAGCCAGCTTTACCAGGGCAGAGTTCGGAACTGCACTGCCCCTGTTGTAGATTAAGTGTGAACCCACGTACTGTACGTTTAATCCTCTCCAGCTTCTCTTCTCTGTGCACTTTTTATGCACCAAGATTGTACTTATTTTACATCATCCTTCAGCTAATTTAATACGCATAAAGCACTTGTAATCCTATAATACAGTAGAAGACTGCTGGCAAACTCCACCCACAGTTGCTACACTATGTTCATACAGCATCAGCCAACATAAAGTCAAATGTTTTGTGCAGGTAGGAGGTTTTAAAGTGAAGCAGCTCAACGTATTTTGAGGTGACATTGCAGCTAAAAAGCCTTGTGGTGTCTTTGTATGGAATGATTAGTTGTCATGCATCATCACTGGGCATAAATATTCTCCACATCACATTGAGATCAGTTTACATCAGATGTAACAGGAGCCAGCTGAGTCAGCAGTGTAGTGAGCTGCTGCCACCCAGAGGTGCAGATTTTTATTCACATTGATTGAGCAGAAGTTGTCTCCTCCATGGAATAAAGTGTATTTTTGCAAGTCAGACTTATCAGTGTAACATTTGACCAACAACTGGACTTCTTGTGATTTTTTTTTTTCATTTTATAAAAAGTAGTAAGACTGTTTTTATTCCTAATTCTGTTTTATGCTAAATGTTAAAGCAAACTGACTCAGATGGGACTGAATCTGTGGTGTTGCTGTATGTATTACCCAACTTTAAAGCATTTAAAATAGAAAATTTGCTTCAAAAGTATTTTTTTGTAATTTTATTGTTATTTTTCAGCTGTGCTTTTTACTTACTTTTCTAAGTCGCTACTTTTCACAGGTATTAGAGCCAAATTTTGTCTCATAAATGACAGAAAATATACATCCATCCATTATCTATACACCGCTTAAATCCTCACTAGCGTCGCAAGGGGGCTGGAGTCTATCCCATCTGACTTAGGGCGAAGGCAGGGGACACCCTGGACAGGTAGCTGTAGCCAAGCGGTCTGTACAAATCCTGCAAAAATTATAAGAAATCTTTGCAGATTGCAGAGCTCTGAGAATGTGGGTTCAGATGTCATGTGACCTCATCCAACAGGTTTAAACACCTATTGAAAGGTCAATCAGTCGCAAATTAATTTATTAAGACCCCATCCAATGACAATACCATCCATCCATCCATTATCTATACACCGATTAATCCTCACTAGGGTCGCGGGGGGCTGGAGTCTATCCCAGCCAACTTAGGGCGGAGGCAGTGGACACCCTGGACAGGTCGCCAGTCTATCACAGGGCTACACTTAGAGACAGACAATCAAGTACACTCACATTCACACCTACAAACAATTTAGAATCACCAATTAACCTCAACATGTTTTTGGACTGTGTGGGAGAAAGTCAGAGAACCCAGAGAGAACCCACGCTGCATGGGGAGAACATGCAAACTCTACGCAGAAAGATCCCGGTGTCCCCACCGGGACGCGAACTGTGCGAGGCAAGATTGCTACCAACTGCGCCACCTTGCAGCCCCCAATGAAAATACGTTGTTTGTAATGTTTTTTACTTCATTAACGTATCAATGTATGTTTAACAAGTGATATCATGAACGAAGGTCGTGGTCATCTCCATGGCTGAGCATTTCCAAAGCAGTCTACCAAAGATGGTCTCAAAAACACAAATCCAGATTTCTGGGGTTTTCAATCCTGCCCACTTGCAGGGTGGAACTTTTCTCAATCATTATTCTCCTTCAGCATCAGTTTCCTGTCTAAAGATGTTTGGCTGAATTGCTTCAATATTACAGCTTGTTACTGTGTCGAGCAGTTTTACAGTGTTTGAGTTTTAGGCGAGCTGATGTGCTCAAGCTGCAGTGAATGGCTGCAGGTGAGTGAAGAGAGAAGCAACGACTACGTTCATCCGTACATCAGTGGACGTGACTGTGTAGAGCTACAGCACCATTTTCAGGCATGATGGGATGATTTTCATTTGAAAAAACAACTTCTAGATACATAACTTTGATGCACAGAGAGGTCTGGAAAATCCTTTTAAATGTTGAGAAGTGCCCATAAATTATGTTTCCATTTGGCAATGCCATGCAGCAAAGGCTTTTTAGTCACAGGGAAGTTTCAGCTCAACAGTTTTAATGTTGTTCTATAAATCCACTGAGTGGAATCTGTGGACAGGCTGGAAGCAGAGTGTGAATTTTACACTGTGGCAATAATCTGCTATGAGCTGCAACAGTAATGACGGCACTACAAGCAGTTGCCACCAGGTGTCACTTTGGGACAATTTTACACAATTAAACAAGCTGCATGACTTTTCATAAATACTACTAACTAACTACTAATTCCCATTATAATAGGTTTGTTTGATCTATTTTTAACCCTGAATCAGGCAGGTCACATGCTTTTTCTTCAGCAGTGAGGTACATAATGTGTTGCTGCTCCAGGATACTTTGGTCTCTGCTTTGCTTGTTTATCTTTCTGCTCAATCACTGTACTGCCTCTGTTTTCTAAAGCACCAACAGTGCCACTAAATGTAAAGAAAAATCAAACGCTGGGCCAACACCTTCAGTAAAGTGCATGCATTTAGGTTTCCTTTGAGCTTAAGCCTTAAATTTATGTGAACACGTCTCCTATTATAGAACTTTTCAGTTACTATCTTTAAGCAAATTACATTCAAAGCTGCAGCTCTGTAATCTTTCTTCCTCTTGGACCTCAGGTGCTGATGCCATCATTGACAGTTTCAGTTTTCACTTTCCCTGACCTACTTCTGTCCTTGTGTCATGTCTCATCGCTAACATGATATATCACTCTAACGTATAGTATGAATACTGGGCACATGCAGAGTGTGTGCTGATTCGTGTGGGTGTGTGCAGAGTTACTCTAAAGGAACTTTAACTCCATGACAGCAAGCAGTGTTGGAAGACGTGGGTGTACTCTGACCCTCCTCCCATACCTTCAACCACACTGCTGACAACAATGAGCTTTCTGGAGGCCCCAGGCTCCAGCGTGCGTCGTGACAACCTGGTATGGAAACGCACACAAGAATAGCATCAAGCGAGCTGCATGTGGCCTCGCGCTGAAAAGACTGTATGTTTTGATTGTAGAGCCTTGACATTTTTAAGGTTCTGTAGGTGTGTGTGTGTGTGTGTGTGTGTGTGTGTGTGTGTGTGTGTGTGTGTGTGTGTGTGTGTGTGTGTGTGTGTGTGTGTGTTCCCGTTGCTTTGCACTGCAGCCCTCAGGCCCAAGTATGGAAACCCCTACTCTAAAAACCCACTAATGTTCAAACATGTCTTTGACTCCATCCATCAATCTTAACACTGGCTAAGAAAAGCTGGAAATTTACTATAATGTGAGTACCAGTTTGCTAACTGACACCAGAATTCAGTTAAATAACATTCACAGCAATCCTGCAGTTTCTAATTAAAGATATACAGGCCTTTTTATATATATATGTAATGTCTATCATTGTTATATATCATTGCACTCTTTGTTTTGGCAAATCACTTTTTTTTTTTTTTTTTTTTTTTTTTTTTGTTTTTTTTAATAGTCTGCCATCATATATGACAATGAAAAGTGAGAAATCCTCAATCAATCAGTTATCGTAAGATTAATTCCTTTTCATGAAAACTGAAACAGACATATTATCTCAGCTTGGAACTCATTCTTTGGATTTGTATGAAATTATTCCAATTTTACAGATTAAATCCTGATATATGGAGCTAGAAAGAGCAACAAAAAATTAAGAAAGCACAATTTCATGTCCACATTTTTATGAAAATTTGGTCAAAATATAGACAGTAAACACAATGTAACAGTTTTTAGCTGTAATTGCTTTTTGTGTGTGTTTGTTTGTTTTTTAAAACAAACAGTTATATTGCAGATTTTTCCTGTTATGTTAAAGTAACTTGAAAAATCACAGGAAAAAAAAAAATTTTAAATTATATATATGTGTTAATTGCACAAATACTGGCTAAAACTGTAAATAATGCCCACATCAAAAATCTGTATGTTCATAAATGGTAAGCCGTTCTTGACCAGAAATCTATGCTACTTTACTGCATAAATAGAAAAACAGATGATGTATTGTTTGAAAACTGGTAAATTGTTTTTTACTGTTAATTTACAGGTTTTGCTGGTTTGTCAAATTGCAAATAATATCTATTACGATTACAGTAAAACAGTATTAAATTTAAAATTGAAAAAAGAAGAAGAAACAAAAAATATATTTAAAAAACATGCCAAAACTTTACACAATGTCCACATCGAAAATCTGTACTTTTAAAAGTACTAATTTATTCTTTTAGAGTGTGTGATTATAAATTACAGTTTTACTGTATTTATACCAGATTTTTTTTTTATAGATATCTATTTTCACTCTTTTGCTTTAAAAAAAAAAGTTTGAGTATTCCACCATTTTTGACGTTTTTTTTTGTTTGTTTGTTTTTATTTTTGTTTATGTTTTTTTACAGTGTAGCAATTGTTTTGGACTGTGCTGTGGGAGTGTTTTAATTCCGAGAAAAAGGTTAAATTATCGTATAATGAAGCACTGGAACAGCACAACAGATAAAGCCTTGTGTACTCGTTGTGATTTCTTTATTAACTTAATTTTCAGTCTGATCTTTGAGGCACAGAAGCATTGCCAGGCCCTGCAGAGGGGGAAATAATTTGCCTCATCGCTATTGGTTAAAGAAAAAGCAAAACTAAATTTTAATTGGCTAATTTCGCACTGTCCCTAATATAGACCAATTAGAATGCAGGGGGCGGGGCGTGGTGCTCGTTCATGGGTTTTGTGGTGGCGGAGGGAGGGGTTCCAGCTCAGTGTTGTTGTCGGTTGCTGCTGCCGGGGGACAGACGGAGCTGCCAAGGTCGGTGAAAGTGCTGCCCAGACCAAGACTTCGCCGCATACCTCCTCCAGAATACCTCCCCGAGAGACGTACCGGTGAGTTTCGATGCTTGACTAACTTTTATTCGTGTTTAGGGGCCGCTAAGTGGGGTTAACTCTCGCACTGGTGTTGTGCCAAATTGCGTACCCCCGACAAATCAATGACTGTCAGACGAGTTCACATGGAGCGAGCAGCCGGGAGGAAGCGCTAACTCGCTAGCTAACGTTAGCCACTAGGCAGCGCTGAAATTTGTTCCGCGGTAGCGTTTAATAGTTGTGCAAGTGTGATAAAGTTTTTATTTATCTCCACTCGTGTCTCTTTCGGGTCTCCAGACTCGTGTTGATGTGCTAACTTTTCCAGGATGCTGGCTAACAGACGGTCCGGTTAGCCCTGCAAACTTAGCCTAACTAGTAGCCAAAATCCAGCCACATTTCACTTGAGTGCTCTCATTGTCAGCATCTCAAATCATATCTTTTTTTTTTTTTTTGCTTTATTTTGCTTGACTGAATAGGCGAGTGAATGAAGATGCTTTGGGATCCTGGTTCGTTAAAAGTTTAACTACTCTTTTTTTTATCCACAATCACTGCCTTTTCACTTCCAGTCCTCACATATTCACAACAATGTACTGTTCATTCACATGCAGGTGGTTGAAGTAAAATTTTTACCATTTTAAAGTGCTGCAATTTGTAAATTTCTCGCCCTGTTTTAACTGTTCAAAAAAGCGCTGTTATGATTGCTCGGTTAAAAGTTTTTGGCTACAGTCTGAAGTTGTAAATGCCAGATAACAGCAGCTGTTTCTCTTGACATGAGTGAGTAACTCTGTTTTGGCCGGTGGGATGTTATTCAAGTGTCTACTTTATGACATCCAACAGCAATATGCTGTTACCCATGGTTCATTTAACCCAGGATTTTGAGTCACTGCAGTGTTAAAATGTAGGCGGCAGTACCTATTTTGTCCAAGATTTGGACCCAGATTGGTTTGCAGTAGAGCTGAACAATAATTGAGTTCAAATCGTAATTGGAATTTGAAGTTAGCAAATCACAAAAGCTGCAATTTGGGACATATGTTATGTACGTCTGACCCAGGGTTTTAACTGTCATGCCTTCCTCCTTGTACGACAGTCGCACTTTTAATTGCACGTCGTGTGGTCATGCTCCATCACGTTTTAGATCTATGACACAGTGAGTAATAACCTGAAACCTGATTTAACAAAACAATTTTTCAAATCAAGCTGCAATTACAGCATCTGTCAGAAAATCTGAAGTAGATATTTTCAATAAATCATTTAGTGTTAGTTTGCAGTCTGAAGCATGTCAGCTCTGTGTAGTGCAGTAAACCAGCCCCTAAACAGGAACTCGAAAGTAGTTACGTATCTGTAGCGACCGTCATTACATTTGAAACAAGCTCAAGATCCCAGTTTTTGTAAGTTGTGAGAGGAATGTGCTTTATCATGGGCCTCAATGCACTGAAATGGCGCTCTTTTGTTTGAGAGAACATACAGCAACAGCTGCACCTACCAACAACCGTGTGTGTGTGTGTGCATGCACATGTGTGTGTATGGTTGTCCTGTTTCAGTCAGTATGCCAGGCTGTAATTGCAGCATTTCTGGAATGCTGGTTGAATTCTGCAACTTCAACATGCTGGACAATGGCTGTTGTGAATGAACCTGATCTCTCCTGGAAGAAGTTGAAATGCTTTGCATGTTCTTTGCATGGCGACGTTTAGCTGTGTGCTTCAGTAGTCAGTTTTACACAGTGGGGGCAAGTTAAAGCATGCAGGACTTTGTGTGGACCCAAAAGAAAGATGCCAAGTCATCACTATAAGCAGCAAAAAGAACTACATATGATGTGGCACTCTGGTGTGCTTTGTTTGACTTCACAGAGTTTTGCTTTATAGTGTCTGGCCAAGATTAGATGCACTACACTGCTTGCAAAGTCACTGCAGAAAGACCGCTGTTTAGCACAATCACCACCTAAATATTTATATACATGAATATTGGTTTAGCGACCTTCCAGTGGATTGCTTTGGCACATGTGGTGATGGATTTTATGTCCCTGCAGACTTAAAATATTAGCAATATCCACCTGATAAGCTTATCTTTTGTTACAATTGTGTGGGCTGATGTAAACTGACTAATCAGTTTGTGTTTGGTTTTCTGTGGCTCTTGTGAACCATTTAAGTGGTTCAGATGTCGTGCTGATGCAGTGTGGTGCAGCTACAGGAAGAACACTGAAAAGGGCAAAAGACGTGTCAGACTTTACAAATTTGTCTTGGCAGTATCTGAATGCAGCGTACTTGTGTGTGGCTTCAACTCTGCTCGACCGTCGTCCTGGCAGGGCACGAGCAGTTAAATTGCAGTTTTGAAGTCTCGTAGTTTTGTTCTCTCATAGCTCAGAAAAACAGGATATGGTATCTCACACCCTGTTGAACGGTGGCATTTTTTCACCATGTGGTTTTTAACCTGCTGTTGCATTTCAGGTTGCCTGAGGCAAGCACGCGGGAAAGCCTTTGTGTTGCATTGCAGTGTTTCTTTTGTACTTATTTGGCACTGCTACGCTGCTAAAACAGGAGCACTAAAGAAACGACAATAACAAAGGAATGCATAAATACCACTCATTTTTATCACGATAAGTCAGCCAGTTGTAAAGTTTTACCTGCATATTTGTCAAAACAGGACAAAGTACTTTTCAGTGTCAAACCTAAACCCCAGTTACATAGCAAATTGAACAGTACGTCATCTTTTGATTGAGTTGTGCTGGCATAATTAAACAAATAGCTGGTACTGATGCTATGATGCTACGTTCTCATGTGAGAAATGTGTTGACTACAGCCATTCTGGTCTTATTACAATAAGGCGTCCAGCCACTGTAATGTGCTTCTTTACACTGTCACCAGGTCGGCTAAAGGTAATATGATATTTCAGTTTAGTTGTTCTCAGACTCCAAATAAACTGCTTGCAGCAGCAGTTTTTGTTTGTTAAGAGTCTAGCTATGAATCACAAGTTCCTTTGTGATGCTACATGAGAAATCTCAAAGGATTTCCTTCCAGCACTGCACCAGTGCCAAGTCTAATATCTTAAGGTTTTAGCTGAACAAGCAGTGGGAAGCCTTCTTGTGTCATTATTCCTCTGCTGATGCCAACTGAGGTTAGCCTGCAGCATCACAAGACTTTCTTTGGCACATTTGATCACACATTTGTTCATGCATGTTAGGTTTTAGCCAAAATTATAGTTCTTCGTCCTGTGTTCATTAAGCATTGCGGATATTGGAAATGTTACTGTTGCACGAGGAGAATTGAAAGGAATAACCACACAGTTGGTCGCAGAATTTGAATATTAAGCATTTTTAAGCTAAAGCAGGTATGGGAGCTGATTAAGTATTTGATTTTATTTATTTGCTACTTGTTAAAGTCATGATTTCATTCAGACAGAACAAAATGACCAAGATGTCCCTCAGTTCTTCAGCTCCTGGCTCTTAGTACTGGGCTCTCATCCTGTTATCGACAACTAATCATCCAGTTTACTGTGGACCACCAGCCATTGCTGACTCAGCCAACGCTGCCATCTGGGCTGGAACAGAAAACACAACAGACTCCTCACTGACTCCACAGCCTCAGATGCTCAGCTAACAGATTGTGTGTGTTTGTAAGACAGAAAGAGAGAGAAACCATGCAAAGTGTGAAGAGAAATCAAATCTTAAAGAGTGCTTGAACACCTGTCGGATGGGCCAGAAGGGTTTAAGACAAGCGATTAGTATCTATAACAGGATTCTTAATGGAAAACAGCTCGACATTTCATCGTAGAAAGACAGCAAATCCTTTTAGCTGCCTTAGTGTCGGGGTTCTGGTATTGTGCAGTTTTTCTTTCTGTCGTGCTATCATGACTTGATGGGACGCTTGAATTGTACAGAACCATCCTCAGTGTTATTTAGAACACCTGTTCGGGCTTGGCTGTCTGGCCAAAAGATTAAATGCCGATCTTTTGGGGTAGAGTCATGACCTGAATCACAACTCTCCTCTCAGATTAAGTTAAAAGCTTCACCCTTAAGGCTAAAGATCCAACTCACATGCCTGTGCATCCTCTTTTTGCTCAGCATCTCCACAGCTTTGAAGCTTCTTTCAGGATGTTGCTCCACTTACCATGATTCTTTTTTTTCACCATGCTGTCTTCTGTTCACAAAATAAGGTGCCATTTTGCCATTGTGGTGGTCCTTGATGTTGTTCAGCTGCCTCTCATTCATAGGCCGACTCCAACTCTGATTTCTTGGACCGTATCTGGCAATGTTAGTCTTCTGTCATATCACAGGCAGACTTAATGGCGTTCTTGTTCTGCTCTACAGCCTTTGGAACTTGGAACATAAACCAATTCTCCTCCTGCTGCAGGTTCTGGCTGCAGAGGTCCTCCAGCCCGCAGCAGTCCAGGATAGAGGAGTTTGTGTCAGTCTGCAGGATGAGAGTCTCACTGTAGAGACAGCTGAATGACATTAGTGGCTTTCTACTGCAGGAACTCTGGTCAGGCACGTGATGGCATGAATATTTGCAGGAACAACTTCTTATCAGCAGTTTCAGCCTTTCTCTTCCCATTGTGGTTACAGCTTGGATTCAGTGTTAACTCTGATTACACCACAACAACAAATATTAACTACTGGATGTAACTTCAGCTTTATACACACAAAGGAAATAAAACAATTGATGTTCAACTTTAGCCTGTATGGTGAGTTTTATGTCGTTGATGGTGATGTGGGAGAATAGAAGACTGCTATTCGATGAGGACATCGACAAAAATGGTGCTTGTTGTCCCCTCCAAGTTTATCCAATCATCACTGAGCCCCACACAGCAGTTCTTCAGGTTCACTCAGAAGTACCAAGCTGGTAGTTGGTAGTTTTTTTTTTTTTTATCCCCGGAATAGCTCTGAAGGAGTTTCTGCAGGAGCAGTTCATGTGGTCAGAAACGTGCATAAAGGTTCAGGCCACATAAATCAGGCTGCAAGCTCCTGCAGTGGAAGATGGTTTATTAAAGACCGTCACAACAGCGACTTAGCGGTACTAGTTAGTTAGAAGTGATAGAATTTTCAACATGAAGCACTTACATGAAGCGCCGTTAATGACACTTTCTACTCTTAAAAGTAGAACATTATACAACTCAAGATCATCTGATTTCCCATCCTTAACCCCTGTGCTTTGCTTTCCCCACAATGACAAGTCAAAATTTGTGCTGTGAAAAAAAGCCTGTGCATCAAGATTATAATTTTAGCTGTAATTAAGTGCTCGCTGACACAAGGAGCCTTTTCAGTCTCACAATTTGGCAAAGCAGGATTAATAAATCTCAGCTGTTCGAACAGCTTATTTTCTTAAAAGCTTAAAATGTTTTAACACTTAAGCCTTCAGTGTTCACCAGAATTATGTTCTCCAGCCTCCTGTTTTTATTACTCTCAGAGAGTTAGTTATTTGAGTGTCGCAGACTGTGGTTGTGTCGCAGTAAAATACCAGCTCCAAGTTCCTGTTTTACCGAACACTATGCGTCTGCCTGAACTCTTTATCTGTCTGTGAGAATGAGTGTGTGTACGACTGTGCTGCCTTATGACCCTGCACACTTCCCACTCACGTTTCACTTTTTATGCTCACATCCTGTCAGCGGGACAGCAGCTCTCTGTGAGTCTGTTTGCCATGCAGGCTCAGTATACTTTCACTTATTATTGTTTAGACGCCATGCTCGGTAATGGTCAGTTCTGTTAGGTTTATAGCCTTTTAGCTGCTATTTTATTACGGTTACTGTGTTTCCTGTGGTTTGTTTGGTTTGTTGTGATGGTGTTTTGCTCATGTAACAACATAGATGCTTCACATTTATCCTTGAAGTTATTTAATTCACAGTTAACTCTTATCAGCTCTAATTATCATAAAGTGTTTGTCCCCCTGTTTCCCTTCATGCTGCATCATGTCAGATAAGTAACCTGTTGTTTTTGAAACCTGAGCGGTGGCACAATGGGGTCATTTAAAATGCACACACCATATGCCTCATCGATTTTGTGCAAACTACTTTCAACAACGAGCTTCCTTTCTTTGGCAGTTTATTTATGCACAAATGCCCAAAGCCTCATACTTTCTGGGCCACTGGAAAATTGGAAAGCCTTGGAAAATGTGTCGCAGTACAAAGCTAGGTTGAAAGTTATGAAACTACGAGATAAAAAAAAAAAAGTTACTCAAACTAGATCATCCTCATGTTTTCATTCTCTGTTGTATTTGTGTCATGCCACTGATTTGTACTGCACTAACTCTGCGAATCAACAACCACGATCCTGTCTTTCTATTCAGTTTTACAGAATTTATTGACATTTAATAAACTGTAAATGATGTCACACTTCTGCTCTGGGAATCACACTTTCAGGTTATTTGGTAAAATTGCTTTCAAGCCACTTTTCTTTGCCTGCATGATGCTACTGCCAAACTGATTTTAATAGCTTACACGTGCTTGCAGAGATTTGTGATGCACATATGCAACAATATGTATCACAGAGTGCACCTCTAGCTTAATGTATTAAACATTAGATTTAACCTTCACTGGAATAAGCGAGCGGTGCCAGCCCACTTGTGTTTTTCTGCATTTCCACAGCTGGCAGAATGATCTTGGCCCCTGCCCGGCTGACTTTTTGCAATTCAGCAGTGAACTCACTGATCTCAGCAGGTGCAGGAATCTCAACATTTACAGCTGTTTATCGTCCACGACAAGCTAACGGTCTGTGCGAGCAGAAATATTGGGATGCTGAAGAGGAAAGCCGTCACGATTTAGTGAGGAAGATTGCTAAAGAAGAGAAAAGCAGTGGGAGAGACCAAAACAACAACAGCAGCTTGGGCAGGGCACTGACTGTGTGGAAACTGATTTACTGTGTGTGGTTTTGTGCGTGACAGCTACAGCGTAGTGGCTTAACTCTGATCCTGATTACTGTTGTTGGGATTCTGATGATTAATGCTGATTATTAGTCTTGATAATTTGATTGCGTAATTAATTGGAGGTCAAAGGGGTATTGCAGGAAAAAATGGCTTGTTTTTTTTTGTCACATACTGCTGTTTTTTCACAGTTTACAGCTATGTGTGATACTTAATGTGTGTGTAAAAGTATAATTGCTGAGCAGTTCCTGAAATTAGTCACATCTCAATTTGGCAAACAGTCACACGTTGCATGGTGCTGTTATCGCTTTCAGTGGTCAGAGTTCCTTTTCTCTGACGCTGTGTTCTGCTTTACGCCGCTGTTTGTAGCTGAGGGTGTTGTTAACTTAGCAGGCACGGATACAGGATTTACAGCATGCACACGCAGAGCAAAGGTAGCAGTGTCAGAAGATAAAAACATCTGACTTGGTCTTGGCCTCTGTCAAGGCAACAGAGCTATCTGACGACAAGAGACCAAAGGATAGGTCTCAAGGGGTCAAGTATCACCTCAGAACGTGACGTGATTGTACTGATCCTTCACAGTAGCGCTAATGTTTATGGAAAGCCCTAAATAGGTTTGTTTTCATAAGGAACACCCCTGTGCCCACTCAGCGCGTTGGTACAGCCTGTTTTTGCAGAAATGACTCCATTTCTCAAAGCTGCGAACAACATTCTCTGCATTTTATATCCCCTTTGCTTAAGAATGATTAAGAGTGAAGGTTTCATTTTGAGTATAGATAACGTTATCACAAACCAGTATCACACTATGGGGCAATTTTAAGCTTTTATGTGGATAATTTGGGGGGTTTATAAGATTTTTAATCCAGATACTGACTACAGTTTTAAAGAAATATGATATATTGGCAACATTCTTAGCAGTAAAAAACATGTAAGGCTTCCCTTCAGTTTGTAGTTTAAAAGGGGATTCTGTGTGGAATAATTTCATTGTGTGGCACTGTAACATCTTGGAGCTTCTACCTTATCAGGTGTTTCCCTAAGTTTCTGGAGGCATCAGGTTAGCATTTTCAGATAGTTTTTCTGATGTCATCATACGTGAGAGCTGATTTTCATCAGCTCTGTCATGAATTTATTTTGTTTATTGCAGTAAAACACGATCTCCTGCAGGTTAAACTAGCCTGAACCAACTCTTTTAGTCCTGGTTAACTCGGTACAAACACATCAAAAATGTTCACTGGTCTAGCAGCAGTAAGGCTACATTTAGAATAGCATCTCTGCATTCAAAACCAATAGCTGAACTAAGTATTTAGTCCCCACATATATCACCTGTGAATACCAGTGTTGTTCAAGTCCGCACTTCACATGAAGTAACTCAAAGTTCACGCTTAATAAAATGACCCAACTCACATTTAGTTCCTTGGTTTTTATGTAAAAGAGCTGTTTGAGCATTTCTTTTTCAGTAAAATCTTGTATGTGTCCACAGAATTAAAAATAAATAATTGTACTAAAATCTTTTACCCTAAATTAAATCAACAGAGTACTACTTTTACTTCCACCTTCTGCAGTATGGTGATGCGTTGTATAACATTGCTGTTATGGATACCAGACTTAACACAGCACAAGGACAGGAGTACAGTGAGGTTAAGTTAGTGACATTATTCTTCTTGGCCTTCATGTGTTCATCATGCTACAGTTTGTGGTGTTTTTTTTTGAGGTTGGAGAAACCTGTTATTTGTGTTGCTTTGCGATTAGAGGTGTTAAGGTTACACACATTTGTATCAGAAACCTTCGGTATGTGTATGTACCAAACGAATATAGCCACTGCATGTGTAATGGTTTTTTCTTTCTTTTTTTTTTTTCAGTAAACCAGTTTATTTCCTGTTTTTGCACTATCACAACTTCTAAACCGAAGTATGTTCCAAATTTTTTTTTGTGCTATTACGCCCTTATTTGCGACACAGAAACAAGTCTAACACACTCTTTCCATATTATTTCTGCTTCACATCACTTACTCTAAATCCAAAACACTATCAGACATCAGATTATGGGGGTACTAGCTCTTCACCTTCTGCTCCAGACATTTGATTTTGGTTTTTCTCATCTGCTCTTTTTCCACCCATATTACTCTTTTGCTGTGCATTGCAGCTGCACAGATGCAGGAAAATGAGCAATAGCTTCTCAATAGCTTCCTGCTGAAGCACTTGAGCTAGTATTCAGCAGCTTTTTCTGTGAACAGAGAATGCATTTTAAATATCAGTATTGCAGGTGATCATGCTCATCTGCTGGAAGCCAAAATCGTGATTATTTGAGCAGACCTACTGTTAGCTACAACCATGTTTTCACCTTCTAGTGCTGCTCTGCCTTCAGGAAAAATTGAGGAAGATGAAAACAACTGTTAAAGATGCTTGTTGAGTTCTAACAGAGGTCTGTTGAGTCTATAATCTGTCTGAGGTCTGATAGCGGGGTTAAAGAGGACTGGACCCACCAGAAACAACTACTCCTGAACCAGTAAAGTGTCAAACCAGTGCAAATACAACTTTTACCTTCTGCTGGTATTTTGCAATAAGACATAACCCTCTCAACTAGGTCTCTCTCAAGTCTCTCAACCGTGATGCTGCAAATGACATTCAGATTCTTTATTTGCTAACAGATATGTTTGCACGTTCAATGAACACGCCGACAACACGAACGACGAGCTCATCATTTATTGGCACAAATATTATATCCCGTCTCTTCAGAGTGATGGAGAGCGAGAACATGTTGCGTATTTCTTTGTTCATTCAGCTTCGGTGATGCATGACGATGTTTCGGCGCCGTGCCGAAGTCTTGAAATGGCGGGGAAAACCCTGGTTATGGTGACGATAATACTCCACTCAACAAAAAATAATCCAGCATGTAATCACTGTCAGACACAGTGTATTTGTTTTAAACTTAATTTTTTTTACAGATTAAACAAGCAAGATATAACTTGTTTGCACACTGATAAGTGGATTTTTGTTACTTTTAGTCATAGTCTCTTTATGCAAAGCTAAACTAACTGGCTGCCGGGCGTGACTACATATGTAGCTGACAGACAGGAGCGTTATCGATGTCTTTATCTAACTGCTGACAACTTCTTCTTATTTAACTCTCCCTATGCTTCTAAAAGTTTATCCTGGAGTGCTGCAAGGGATTTGGGATAAAAGCATTCATCACACAGCTTCTTGTCTGGAAACTTTAAAGAAAACTTGAAGTATCTGCAATCAACAAGTCATAATTTGCTGACTTTATCCCTTTTAGGCAATCTGTGGCAGTAGCACAATTGTTTGTGTATGTTGGGATGATCTTGTTGCTTGACTTGGCGTAACTCTATACCTATCAGAGAAATAGCCTGTAGTGGTGAATATCGCTTGATGCCTTCACATACACACTTGTTAACACCAGTTTCACACAAGAGTCAGTCACACGCAGACATGGTTCCCTTTGTATCTGCATTGCTGTTGACATGCAGGGCTTTGCAGAACAGAAGTGGCATTGAACAGAGATGTAGGAGGAATTTCTACGCCTGGAGTCCCACTCTGTGCTGCAGTAGCTGGTAGCAGCCAGACAGCCACTCTGCCTCCTCCTCCTCTCCAAATACCAACCGCCCTCCTTTACTTTCCTACATGCTTCTTGCCTTGATTTCTTCTTCTCCATCTATTGTTCTCTTCATGTACTCTTCCATTGGCAGTCTCACTCCTTATCCCACTTTTTTCTCAGCAATGACAGAAGCCTCTCTGAGTTGTTTACTACGTCCACCGACCCCCCCTCCACCCCTTCTCCTCGAACATAAAAAAAAACGGCCACTGTGAGTTTTTGTCCCAGTTGCCATTATCAGCGTCCCTCTTCCTCCCTCTCTTTTCTCTGCACCAGAGGCCAGATGTGAAGGAGGGATAGTGGTGAGTTTGTATTGAGCAAGTGTAAAATTAGGCTGCAGGCCCAGCTGGCTGAACCAGAGGGCATGCCGAGCCAGCAGCTGAACAGAGTCGAGTGCTGCAGCCGAGGAGGAGACTCGGCTCTGTGCTTCAGTGTCACTGACTCCAGTGAGAGTGTAGCCGTTTGGGAAGATATGCGATGTGCTGTTTCTGAGTGAGAGCCTTTCAGAGAGCGACGTGAGCACTTAAAAATGAACCGTGCTTGATGCGCGACTCCTAAAGAGTTCTTCAGTGTCCACCGAGCGCTCAGACTCCAGTTTAGTGGACCAAAACAGTTGAATCCTGTGCTGGTATGTGAAGTAGCCTGTAAGAGGGAAGGATAAAGAGCGTCAATGATACAGCAGTGGGAAGCAAGGCTGCCATTGTGGCGGTGCTGGGCAGGTTTCCCCTTCTCCACCCTCTCCCCTGCCTCCCGACAGCACCCCCCGCCCCCGGCCCGTGTCCATATTAGGGCAAAACTCAGCCAACCTCCCCTCGAGCCGAGCTCAACCCCCCCAACACGCCCCGCTGTCACATTTGCTCCAGCAAAGTGAGCCTGAGGGAGACGCAGCTCCCCTAACCCAATTCGAAGGCCTGTTTTTGCAGCCAGTCAAAACAGCAGAGGGATTTTAAAAATGGATGCAGAACGCCAAGGCCAATTGTTTTGTTTTTGTTTAAGGGGGCAGGCTGGTGTGTTTGAAGGTTTTGTTTTTATAATTATTTGTGAGGGAATACAGTTAATGGGCTTACCTTGAGCAGTGCTTAACCATATGCCACTTGGCGACCACTTTTCTCCAAAGTATGTAATAGTTTTAAATGTGCATACTGTAGATCCTCAAGTTCTCTCAAGATAATGATAAACTCAGTTTTTAATAGTTTGCATTGTTACAATACCTTCTAAACGAGAACAGTAAAAAAGGACGCTCAGCTGATGTAATGCGAATGCCCAGATTATGGCCGACCAAAAGTCACCCCTTTGGGTTTCTTTTTGATTCCTCAGCACTTTCTGGGCGACTGCAAAACGTTGTGCAGACATTCGGTGCCAACTTTATAATGGAATTTTTGGGTGTGAATGCTCCTAAAGAGGAACACAAAACAAAGGAAAAACAGAAGCTGCCCAAATAAAAAGTATGCTGTTATGCCACTGTGAAGCCACTTTGGATTACGCTGCTGGTGAGACACACCAGTTAAACAATTGGTTTGTGCTTGCCAGTCATTTTCCTAGAGATTCCCAAACAGAAGTTATTTTGGGTCATTGGTGTTGATTTTGGTTTCCTTTGGTTTATACAAAGTCCGTTTCAGAGGAAATGGTTTGACTTAACAGACATAAGAACCACTGCGTTTGCACACAGACGTTTAAAGATGAAACAGTTTTACTTGTTCCTTTGCAGCTGACCATCTAATCACAGAAATGTAGGGGTGTGAATGTGAACACACAGGCCAAGGAAATACTGGAGTGTCAGAAGTGGTTATATACGGCTTCTGTCCATTTATTTCTGAATAAAACAACAACACTAAATTGAAGTTCGTGGGTTCCATTGTTCTTGATGCAAAGGCAGGAAGCATGCAAACATTGCAAAATGTACTTTTTCAGTATATCACTGTGAGCACATTGTGCTCTTTAAAGTGTGGTTTAGATTTTAGATTAGATTTTGTTTTGCTATTAACTTGTAATTACTTTGTTTAATAAGGCATGCTCCATACCAAACAGTTCTGGACAAATTCTAGTCCCCTTATACCTCTGTTATAGATACAAGGACAGCAAGAAAATGTTGAGGAAATGCACAGAGCCTTTTGGGGCATGTTTACTTGATTGCGGTTAGGTACGTGTGACCACTGTTGCTTAACTGATGTCAGTACAACAATCATAACATGCACTGGATAGATGTCGTGCAACTTTACTTGACTATCTCACAATCATTTGATAGGCATGCACAAAGAAACACATATTTGCAAAATAAACATTTAGAAGCATCCATCTTGATATTTAGATTCCAGTTTACTACTATTTCATGTGCACAAATGCTTGTCTTCCTCCTGGAGGCAGGGTTACGATGCACATGCAACCATGACACGCGAAAGCTGTTAATCTCAAAGATAACTGACAGATTCCATTAGAGACACTAACCTTACATGTTATGGTGATGGAAAGCATGGAAGGAGTGGAGAGGACATGTGGTTTGGAGGCACAGACCTTTTAAATTGCTGTAGTCTTTGTGTTATTTTACTGTATATGGAGTGTTCATTAAATGTAAGTAATTGTTTTAGAGATTATTCATTTATGTCCAATTAAAGTGTATTTTCCTTAATCTTGAGACACCTCACATTTAAGATAGACAGATAGCCCCCCTACTCTTACACTTACTGTGTACAATTGTACTCTATGTACTTAGGCTTTAAGAGCCCTTCTGGTGCTGGCAGACACACAGAAAGCTCCCAGCAGAGCACACTTAGCAAACACAACAATAAAAACCCCAATACAGTCAACTGTTGTAATTCTCAGTTGATTTTTATATATATCTTCTCTTTGGCTGAAATTTGCATTATGTTGCTCTAAATGGTTTACTTAAATTAAGACTTTTTTGTAGACTAGGGCTGGACGATATGCAAAAAACTGATTATTGTGACAGATGTTGTAATTGCGATATAAGTCCCAATTTATCAGGAAAAGTAATTTTCTTATCTCCTTCATCTGAAAAAATATTAAACAGGTAACATGATTTTTGCTGCAGTCTATAAAAAACAAGCATGACCCCTTATGTCTGGAGAATATGATCAGTAGCTTGATGCATCTCTGTAGCACCACAGTGCTTTTTTCAGTAATAGTATACTGTGGCACATTTTAGCTTTATCAAAAGAAAAAATGCAGCTCTTGCAATTTGGATGTTGCATTTGGCACTGCGATTTTGGTAACGGTTTGATTAATTGTTCAGCCCCGCCGGGCACCAAACCATTTTTCACTAAATAATGAGCTGCATTGTGATCACAGGAGCCACGTATCTGATAACTTGCCAAAGTGGTTGGTAGATAAATTCCCAGACATAGAAAAGATCTCCCAGGATTTACTGTGTGCTGTCTGACTATGCTACCACTACTATAAAGAAGCAAGTACACTTTGATTCAAGCTCACAATGCTCCTGGTTTAGTATTTCAACAGTTTAACTATTGGAAACTACCTGAGATACAGAAGAGGAAATGGTTTCCTCTTATTACGTATGACAGCGTTGTAGGGCGAGCATGCTTAAGTTGTCACCACAGTGTGAGGAAGCAAGCTGGAACCAGATTCCACAAACTGCAGATCAGGTTAATCTGGCTTTGAGTTTTACATGTCACTGCAAAATGTGAACGTATTTCCTGTTGTTAGGCCTTTTTGTGCACACCAATATCACAGGTATATAACCACTATCATGCAATGTTTCGTACCCATTATTCAGTATTATGTTGATTTTTTTATCATCATTTTATAACAGCATCGTAGTGATCTCAACTACAGCAGATACTGCAGAAGCAAAAGAGGAACCATTCTGCATAAAAGAGCAGTAACAATCCAATCAAAAAATGTGATTGTGCATTTATGCGCATGAAACTGTGCTCTACCTGCATGAGAACAAAGGAACTTAACACAGTTCCCACGCATGTAAGCGCCCGTTCAGCCAGTCTGGGGTTTGAGTGCACAGAGAGTGAGTTGACTTGACGCATTTCCTGTTTAACTGTTGATGAATGAACGATTTTCATTTGCAGTAGCGTGAACTAGAACCTTTTCCTGTTCTTTCTATTTGTTGTTGTTCAGTTGGGGGTTATGTGCATCCGTGTTAGAACAGCACTGAAGGCTGGAGAGCTGTGATGTCTCAGAAAACAGAAGCATTTTATATTATAAAATGACTGCAAAGTGAATGTAAGTATTTGCTAGGATGCTGGCAATCTGATAATCTTACATTTCAGATAATCTTTCGGGAGACTTCTTTTTTTGTATATTTTTCAGAAGAATCATATAGGTCGAGTCATTAAATTAATAACAGCACTGTCCAAAGTATTTTTCTCCACATGAATGAAGCAAAAGCATAACTGGTTATGACGCAAATGGGACAACGCTCATTGGACACACTACGCATCTTGGAGGTGGAACTGATTTTGTAAACAGAATACAGCACGAAGGATTGCAGCATCCCTAAAGAAACATCAAAGCAGCAAAGATATGAATCACCATTCTGGTCTGAACTTTGAGAATAAATACAAAACAGGATGAAGATATTTGTGAATTCGACCTTTATCCTTGCATAGAAGTGACAGGCTTTGTATTCAGGCAGCTACATGCATGAAAAATCGTCTGTTAAAATGAGTTGAACTAAATCTGTGGGGAGAATTTTGATTCTACACAGAAATCCTCATATAAAGTTTTGGTCAGATTGCCATTGTCTAGTGTTTTCCATCGCATAACACTACAGCTAATAGTTATTTTCATTGTCATTAATCTGTTGGTTTGTTTATCAGTGCAATGAATTTGTTGTTTAGTCTGTTAAATGTCAGAAAATGGTGAAAGATATCAATCAGTGTTTTCCAAAGCCCGAGATAATGTCCTCAAATGTCTTGTTTTGTCCACAACCCAAAAAAAAATATGTCACTTTCACTTTAAACATTAACATTTATGATGCTAGAATCATAGATTTTCTTTATTTCTTCAAAAGAATTACTCACACTAGTCAGTTAATTTAAAAAAAATATTTGACAATTAATCCAGTAGTTAAACACTTGATTGTTAATGAATCCTATAAATCAACTGTTAGCGATGTCCCTGTTTCTATCCCCTGCTAAAACTCCAGAGCTCACTGGGGTGTTATGAATCCCTCATCCATTCATAAGCTGTTGCCATGCAGAAAGGAAGAAAGATGCTCCAGACAAACACACACACACATTCATTTACTCGAGGGAGGGTTGCCGCCTTCCAGCCCATTGAACCTCCACTGAAGGTTCACCCTTGTTTGAACCCTTAGAGGGTGTCAGTCGAAGGCAGACCGTCCTGAGCCAGATGTGTCTCTTCCTCCCCCTCCTTCCATCCTCTGTCACCCCCTCGTCTCCATCCTTTCCAGACTGCAGAAGGGACACTTTCCTTTTTGCCGTCAAAAAACATGTGCACTCTTACTCGCATACATACGCATAATTTATCTCCGAGCTCGGAAATGTGGGCCAAAATGGCTCTCACCTGGGATTGGTGCTCGCTCTTTAGTCACTCCCAAATTTGCACACCAACTCTTGTCGCGTGACCCAGAGTCACATTGGAAATATGAATTTTCCAGTGGTGGGCATAATGCTCATTCATGTAAATAATTGATTTGCAGGTTCAATGCTGTGAAAATCAACAGCTGTCACGCCATCCTGGGTTTTTGCCCGGGCTTCCTGTTGCTGGTTTTATGGAAGATGGATAATGGAGTAGCAACCATTGATTTAACTGTAAATGGACATAAAGTCAGGTCATTTTTCAGCTGGTTTTGAAACGCCGTCCATTGTACATGCCTTTCGTGGTGGCTTGTTCTTATTTAAATGTTTTTTATTTCACTTAAACTGCGGTAAGCACCTGTCACATGTAGGAAATATGTAATTAGTTGACTATTGTTTCTTCTGCAATACTTCCAACTGGTCCTTTTATCTAATGTTACCTGATTGAAAGTCTTGCACAGCCACATCATGATTGTTTTGGACAAAGCTAAGCCCAGGATGCAGCAACAGTGTCCCTTCAGAATGGTTGCATGCAGAGGAGGCTGGCATTAAAGTGGCTTATTCACTTGAAATGCCTTATTGTACAATCCCAGTCCTCAGCAGAGCTAGAAATTTCCAGCATGTAAGTTGCTGTTCATAGCAAAGGGAAGTTTGAAAAGAGTAACAGGGAGATGGTGGATGGGGAGAAATAAAATCTGAAAAAATGTTTATCATAAATGCCAGGCTTATAGCTGACATCGACATACGGTGTCGGTGAGTCCAGCTACCTTATCTGTTATTTGTTACAGCAAGTGCATTGGCAAGGTTCAAGGAAAAGTAAGTGATGTTGATCACAAGGTTGTGTTTTCCTTGTATTTGCTTGTACTAAATGTGTAGCCATTGTTAAATCTGAATTAGGAAATTTTTGACGGGTTAATGTGGTAATCAGATTATTTCATCAAAATCACTTTATTCTACATGGCTCATTCAAAATGAGACCATCCACACCAGATTCTGATAATTTACTACAATACTGTGTCTAAAACAGTAATGTTACCAGTATTACGAACATCTTCGGGCAATTTTACAAATGTTGAACATTGTTATTATTTTTTAAATAAATAAGCAAAGTCATTTTCTTGCCATAGTTATGCTCTTTCCAAAGAGGTTTAGGACTTTCTTTTGCAGTGAAAAGTAAGCCCCGACAGGACAGGAGCAAAAAAAAAAAAAAACACAGAAAAAAAAGCCAAAAAAAACTGCTTGGGGTTCAGAGGGCAAAGAAAACAATAGGTTTGGATTGAAAGTGGGTCATGGCCTGTTTCTCCCTCAGGACAAGAAAATAATTTCACTAAGTGCAAAGGAAAGACTACAGCTCAGCAGTATGCATCTCTGTTTGCATTCTCTTCCCTGTAAAAGTCAAGAACCATGATTGTAAGCTTACCTTTTTAGGGAAGTATTGTATTTCCAATGTGAAGTGACAGTTTTGTGTACTCGTACTCAAGCAGTAGCGTTATTGGGACAGTTCTGCAGTTGGCCTTGACAAATGCTCTCTGACTGGCTTCGTCTCTTTGTATCTCTCTGCTCATCACTCTGTCGTCACGACGAAAATGAAAGTGCACAGGGCGTTACTTTACTGATATTTTTGTTTGTTTGTTTGTTTACCACTGACTGTTATGAAAATATGTGGTGCGGACTACATCCAGCGTGATGCAAAAAACTGTCCTGTACAATTCAACAGCCCTGCAGTGAGATCATATTTATAGAAGCATGTTGTGTGATTATTTGGGTCATTTTGTAGTTTTGTTAGGTGTACATCCTGTTAAGTGTTTGCACTCAGTTTTATTACAGTGTGTCTGTTTGGTGTGATTTGCGTCGGCATAAATTGAGACTTTTCTTGTTTTGACAATATTTCTGACTCATTCAACCGAGACTCTTGTAGCTCGTGTAAATCACAGCTCTGCCAAAAGCTGAACAGGTGAGTCATTTCAGGTAAGAAATGGCAGCTAATTTTGGAATATCTGTAACACATGCTTGGCAGCCAGTATATTCTGAGTACAAGCACACTTTTAGCTCTTAGTATTAGATATATTTACATAGTTTTTCCTTTGTTGGTACTTTAATCCGTTGTTAGACAAATTTGTGTTAGATTGTAAGTGTTTGCTGATTTATTGAGTGCTCAGTGGTTTGAGGCTGTTAGGCACGCTGTGAAAACACAGCTGATAGGAGAGCCAGATAAGAGGGGACTCATGAATGTTCACTGTTATGGTCTATTTAAGCCATTGAACTGCGGGATATGTTGTCTTTTGTTTTCTTGTGTAAACTTTGGCTCTAGACGGATGGAGGAGGACATTCACTTGATCCCGTCACCGTTCTTCCATTAATGCACCTAAGAGAGCTCGACTTCTCTGTTTGTCATTAACAGCAATTGCCTTTTGCCCCGTTTACACGATAAGATCAGTCAGGTTTGAAAAACAGGCTTTGTGCTTCATAAAATAAAAATCATTTTCAGTTTTGCTCTACTTTAGTCAGTTTGCTCCACTTTCTTTAGTCACAGTTCATTCCCTTCAGCAACACGGAGGCACCGGCATAATAATGAAGCTCTTTCTTCTGGTTTTTATAGTTTGTGTGGATGCACACATTTTATTTCCTTCTCATGCGTATACATATATATATATTTTCAGTGATGCCCCCCAGGATAACTTCTGTCATTTTCTTTTCATCATCATCACACGCCTGCAGTCTGTCACTCTGCCTCTCTCCACCCAGTAGACTTAGCATCCCTCCTGCCAGGCGCTCAACCAGAAGTGACAGCGGCTTTCATCACACACCTTCCCTTTTTCTAAACAGTAAACCATTGCAGAACAAAGTGTGTATGCGTGTGTCCCCTCCAGGGTTCCACCCTTTTATATTCGCGTGCTTCCCCTGTTTTAACAGACGTCGCTGCTGTCACCATGGAAACGGATAGTTTTTAGACAAGGCCTTCAAGGCGAATGCGTGCCTGTCTGCACAACGAGGTTTTTACTATCCCCGTGTAAGTGTGTTTTATATCATTGTGCGGGCAGGTGTCATCACCATGTCGGATCACCGCTTGTCTATACATGGAGCGAACTTAGGAGTCAAAGGATTGGACAGGACGATGACTTTGCTTTTTTCTTTCCCCTATTACTCTACCCAGACAGCTAGAATCTGCCTGAGAGAAACACGGCTCCATCAGAAACTGCCATCATGGTGCTCCTGAGCAAGTTGTTTAGTCTGATGCACGAGCAGATTAGTTGCTGCAAATATGTTAGATTTATATCACTTTAGAGACATAAGATAATTAGGATGCATTGAAAACAGACAGCGAAACACGTAGAATGAAACAAAACTGACTTGAATCAGTGACATTTTCAGGAAATGTTTATTTGTACAATATCACATAATTAAAGCCCCTTTCCAGTCATAAATGAAACGCCTATAAACATGTCTCTATGTATCAAAATTACACATTGAAAAGTTTTCCTTCCATAAAAATGATCACCTTGTGCCTTAAAATGGCTTGGATATGACTCTACACCGTTGCATCACTTACAATGTGCCGATCTATAAAGTCCCTTTGTCTTTATTCACCCGAGCTGCAGGTCAAATGCACTAAATCACCTTTGACTCGGCTCAATTATGGCAAAAGTACAAGTAACAAGTTGACAAGTTGTAATACGGGAATAATTCAGCCATACTCGTCTGAACTGGGAACTGATTTTGAGGAGGAGTAATGATACGGAAAGTTCCACCCTGCATGTTGACAGCATTTGCTCCTTAAGTTTGTTATTTATAAAAACCACAGAAGTCGGAATCCGTCATCGATACGCTGCAGTTTCAGGTTGGAAATACTCGGCTATGGTGTGACTGATTATTTTACACTGTGTCTTCCAGCATATTGACAACACCATGTGAACATTTCAGCAAGGTACAAAACTTGATTTTCATCAGAGGAGGCCTTTAAAGAAGCTCGCTAACAAAAACCCCAAAATCAGCAAAGACTGCAAAGTAGATGAAACGATATAATAATAATGTAATGTAATAAACTTAATGTAATGGAAATATCAACAAACACAAGAGAGACCATTGTGCTTGTTACTCCCTGAAAGTAATTTCCCATGACAGGAACAGTATAACATTTTACAGGAGTATACAGTGAAAATGTAGGTATTTTTTGCGATATTCCACATATTCATGGAGGGCAAAGAACAGCACAGGGTGGGTGAAAACAGACTTGATACGCAAGGTGGTGAAAGCTCCCCCTGCTTTGTCAGTACAAATGATTCCAGTAGATTATCATCTACTGTGAAACAAAAAAGTTGGTTTGGAGGCAACTTTTCCTCTTCTGTAATTGGTTGCGTGCTGAGACAAAAATTATTTGACATATCCAATTTTGCAAAATAGGAATGTCTCAACTTAATTGTCAGGTGCCTTAGCAGATTTTTTCAGTTTTAAACCAACATTACTATAGTCATATTGTGTACCATTGGACATAATGGGCCTGTATTATTATGCGTATTATTCCTCTGGGGTCACTGGAAAATTCCATCCCAGCTCTCGATTGATATTTCCTGAAAAACATGTTTATTTTTTAGACGTCTGCACACATCTCCCTCTACAGTGTCTGGCTCCACCACCTGCCGGGATGATTGACAGATTTACTGACTTATTGACTGCTAAACTGACTGACTCATCTGCTGATTTCGTGGCTAAATATGGGGTTAGTTTACTGAATGGCTGGTCTATTGGGATAACAAAGTGGCTGAAGTGAAGGGTCGGATGGATGAACCCACTGGCTGTCGAGCTGGCTAAGTTTTTAATCTAGAACAGTGAGTACTGGCGGATTTTTTGGGGCTTCTTGGTTAATTGAAACATTCAGTTTCATTGTGTGGATGAGTTGGCCGCCTGCTGACATCTGTCTGTCCGTCCATCCGTCCGTCTGTCTGTCTGGCTGGGAAAAAAACGGGAAAAGTCCTGCTTTGTTCCGCCGAAAGCAGAAGCAAAGAAGTGAAAAAGAATGAGTGAATAGGGAAGGAAAGAAAGCGAGTATGTGCATAAAGACGATTAAGTGTAGCGAAAGAGAGAAGTTGGATGTGCAATGAGTCAAGTAGGTGTGATTTTGAAGTGTCTGCTCTCATCAGTGCTCAGTCTGTGCTGTCCACATGGTGTTTTGGCAAGTGTGAGTCTAAGAGATCCAGAAGGGCTACATGAAGTGTGTATATGTGTGTGTATATACCATAGACTTAGCGTGATGTTGAGGTGAAGTCCACTCATGTGTCACACCACAGGGAGCCGCCACACACTCTGCCCTTAAAAGGAGCGTGTCTAGTGTCTCTGTGGGGCATCCATCCATCCATTTATTCATTCATCCATCCAACCGGAGGATCCCACTTCTTTTTCTCACTCTGTTGCCGTAAAGGTTCCACAGAGGAAGGATGGGGGTCAACACAGACGGACGGCACAGTTTTCTGTGACAGATGGTAGTAAGAACACGCTGTCTGTGTGTGTCTTACTCAGCTTCGGCGTAAATTGATGGACAAAATCAAACATCAATTATTTGTTTTTCCAGTTTTAGCGATGTTTAACTAGGGCTACACAATCATTAATCTGAATATAAATCAGTATCACAATTTTAGCATCCCACAATTAAATGATCAGCTGCAACACTGATGTTACAATAGAATACAGTGCATGTAGGTAAAATCATTTGGTTTCAGCTTAGATTAATTTGACATTAGAACACTCTATGTTGCTCTGAGTTACTGCATTGCTGTAACTGCATTGAGATTAGAGGCTTCTCTGTGCACAACTAGCATCTACTTTAGCCTTTATGTGAAGGGTTTTAGGAGACATCCGTAAACTGTAGTATCTGCCAACAGGCATTTGTTCCTCATGTGAGGCGTTTTGGTTACAGTTGAAACAGAAGAACCTTATTTTAAGGCTTATTTTAATACAAAGATTTGTATATTAGCAGGAATGTAGGATGACATGTCGGTGAAAGCTGTGTTGTGTTGACGTAAATGTGAAGGTACAATAAAACTATAAAGTCTAAAATTAATTAATAATTCAGCAAAATAATGGAGTCTATCATTTTGGCCATGGGTGCACTTGTGAAAACAAAACGTAGACAAGTATTTAATATTTGCAGCCTTATTGTCTTAGTTTTTAGCCTCATTTTGGTTTATAATGATACTGCATGCACATTAACAGGTGTACATCTAGCACAGCATGTGTTTATGTGTGGGAGTATTTGCATAACAAGATGTACGAATAATGTTCAGCACTTTGCTGTCATGTTAATGTGGGCGAGTTTGTTCTGCACACTTGTGAGTGCATGTCAGGACTGTCAGTTTTTCAAAGGCTCCTGTTTATCAGTAAACGCACATATATCTTGTCATCTGCATTGTAGCTACAGATACTTTCACACATTACATCTCTCATACAGTGCTGTGAAAAAGTATTTGCCCCCTTCCCGATGTCTTCTATGTTTGCATGTTTCTCACATTTAAATGTTCCAGATCATCAAACTAATATTATAATTATATAATATTAGACCCACAAAACACAACATGCAGTTTTTAAATGATGATTTGTTGAAGATTTATTGAAAACCTCCATCACCCCTGTGAAAAAGTCATTGCCAACCCTAAACCTAATAACTGGTGCAGCCACCCTTGGCAGCAGCAACTCCGGTAAAACATTTGAGATAGCTTGTGATCAGTCTTTCACATCGCCGTGGAGGAATTTTGGCCGACTCTTCTCTATAAAATAGTTCTAATTCAACCACATTACATGGTTTTCTATCATGAACTGCCCTTTTAAGGTCTTGCCCCAGCATCTCAATTGGATCCAAGTCCAGAGATTGTCTCGGCCACTTCAAAACCTTAATTTTGTTCTTTTTGAGCCATTCAGAGGTGGACTTGCTTGTGTGTTTTGGGTCATTGTCCTGCTGCATAACCCACTTGTGCTTGAGGTTTAGATCATGAACTGATGGACGGATATTCTCTTCGCCAATGAGTGGGCCAGGCGACGTGTCAGGCCCCACTGCTGAGAATACCTAAGGAAAGCTTACTCATGCTGTAGTGCACGCTATTCTTTTCAGGCAGTCGAAATGTGCATGTGAAACAGATAGCTAACCACTATCTCTAATCAATATTGAATCTATAAATTATCGATCAAAGTGCACACAAATGTAGAGAGTACTTCCTGTATGCCTATATTCAGAGAGCCGCCATATCTGGGACCTTAAAACTAAAACATTTCAAGTCACAGTACATCATAAAATGCTGTAACCATCCACAAAGCGGAACAAAAACTTGCTGCAGCTTATTTCTCTCCAGTCAGGTCTTTCCATAATTTAAAGCTACTTTGTTGTAGGCCAGTTTATTACAATGCAGTGCAGCAAAGAGAATGTATGTCTCGACTGTAGCACCAGGAAAGAATGCATAGTAATAATCTGCCACGCTAACGATCTCTTGCAGGAGAAGCACTCTCATGTTTTGACTGACACTGGAACTGTACACGATCACATTACATCCAGTTTCCATAGTTCCCGATGAGCAGGTTTAGTGAGGCGACACACAGTGAAAGACATTCTTTTAGAGACACAGCTCAAGCCAATGCAGCCTTCCCTTGTGAACAGCTCGAGCTTAACAAATTTCCTGTGGAATAAAATAGATCTAATTTTATATATTAGTGACTAGAATCAAACTAGATGTTCACAGCACACCAAGTTACAAAATTATAGCAAAGCAGCAAAACTCAGTTGAAGTAGATGGAACAAAACACATGACTTGATTTGCTCCAAATTTAAACTATAAAAACTATTATTTGAAGTAATTTGTGTCTGCATTTAAGAGATAATGAACCACTGATAAGAAAAAAAGCAAACACTGGCAGCATCATTCATGTGACCTACCTTCAAATGCGTGACATGGTTTGTGGTGTTGACGTGTTTTGGCTGGGTTGGGATTTTCTTGGAACAACTTGCAAATTTATGGTCTTTTTCTGACATCTGGTAAAACTGCCTGTCTGTGGAGCGATATTTACTGCACATAGATTCTCATTGTCTAATTATGTTTGGTCAGACATTTACCGATAGCAAAATTGGTGGCAGATGGATCAGAGAGCTTTTAGTAGATAATTAGCAGTTGAAAACCAATAGATGCCCGAGATTGGCTCCAAACTGAGAAAGCAGCCGTTACAAAAACGACAGAAAGAACAAATTCTGCACAATCATAATAAATAAAATAAAGAAATAAAAACACAAAATTTTGTCACTGCAATATTTAAAATCTACTATTTATGGAGCTTGAGATTGCGCTGTTAGTTTTTTCTTCTTCCTCAGCTGGGTAATCAATGCCTCATTCTGTATGCACTGCACTAATTTCTGACAGAATATGACAGTGCCATCTATTTGTTATTTTCTGCTCTCACCCTGGAGGGACTTGCAGTGCAGCACATATCCGTGACCCTTAGCAGCCGCAGCTTGTCGCCGGATATTTAATACCCCAGTAAACATGCAGCAGACAGAGGCTTAATCAGCTTTTTTTCTGATATGACAGACGAGAGTGTCGATTTCAGTGGTGAATAATTCAGTGGTGTGTTTTGTGATGGGGGCGAGTGTCGTATTTGTTTGTTGAATGCTTGCATGTCGGCAGAAAAGGGGAAGTCGGTTAATGCTGAAAGTTGATACTCTACCTGTCTGACTCGCAGATGTACGACATGTATGTGGGGGCGGACGTCTTTACAAAGTGCTGTGGTGTTGTTACTCTCTCCAGTAATATTCATTTCTGCTCAGCCTGTATTGATTTTAACACAAATTCCCTTTTTTCTCTTGTTTCAGAGACACACAGAAAGCGGATGATATAAACAGCAACCCAAGGTCCTCCACCAGAGAAGGTACATCACACACACACACACACACACACACACACACACACACACACACATACACTTTAGGAGAACATTTTTCAGGCTTGTACAGTCATGTTTGAGCAAGGCCAAACTCTAAGCTGCCACTGAGGCGCATCAGCCCAGCAACAATACTGTGGTTTAGATGATTATAGCTGGGATTAGGCGGCACTTGTTATATTAAGCCCCAAACTTTTTCCCTCGAAAGCTGTCAAATTGTTTGTCCTCTGGGCTGTTAAATAGGGTTTTTGTGGGTTCTGCATTAGAGAAAGGGTTCCCAAGCTTTCGATCTCTTGTCAAATTCCCAAAATATATCCACCATGTCCAATTTATCACGGTTTAATACGGTTTTGCGACTCACAAAATGCCTTTTAAATACACTGTCTACCATATCATACAGGGAAAAATTAAAAATCTGAATGATTTCTTTTTACTTTTTTAAGTGGTTTCCATAGTCATTATTAAAATCCACGAAGACCACTCGAAAGCATTTGCTGCCATCAATTATGCACAAATATTTCAGAGGATTAAACACAATTCTGCACATTTACAAGCTTTTCTTTAGGAAATTTATCTGACTCTGGGGGATAAAGCAATTTTGTACAATTTAAAACAGCATAAATGAGCTCATTTTTGGAGCTACTCTTCTGCAAAGTCATTTTTAGAGACTAAACAAACAGCTGTAGGTATTTGCAGTGGACAGGAAAAATACAGTTTTGACTGTTTTTTACAAAAACATGTTCATTAAAGGTCCTCTGTGGAGTTCTCTTGTAAATTAACCAAAATTATGTCTACATTAAGCATATCTCATGAAAACACATTATGTGCATCCTTGAAGTCCAGTAAACACTTTGAGTTCTTTTCCTACTTCATGAAACATTTGACAGAGTCATCAGAAATAATTTAAACAGTGATTTACCATCATCCATGTTATCAAAGGCCTAGTCCTTCTGTACGGGTGTATTTGTAATATAAAGTTTTTCTTAATTTGTTCTAAAACACAACTGAAGTGCCATCAAGACCCAAACCAACAGGTGCTGACATAATGTTAAAGCCACGTGGACCAATAGAAGCCTTAGAAGTTATTACTGGTTCTGACAGGTTACTAGAAACGGTAGGAAGAGGGGAGTCATAGGTGTGGACACTGTGGAAGAGTTACTACACATTTATGTAAACATTTGAGAAGTCCTGTAAGCAAGATAAGCACTACTTTGGCCACATCTGACATTGCACTGAATTGCCTTGTATAGACAAAGGAGATTATGGCACACGATCTCCTATTAGAAACCAAAAAACATATTTTTAGCAGGCTATATATATCATATATAGCAATACTAGCACTTCCGAAACTCTAAAGTGCAGCTTTAATCACAGGACTGAATAGGAAGCAGATCTCAAAGAATAAAATAAATCTACTTTCTCTGCATTTGATCATTTGTGTGAGTTATATGCTGATACCACAAATCAGCATGTGTAATAATTCTACTCGTCAAAATTTTTAGGATGTAGTAATGTCCTGTAGTAATACAATATGGCAGACTACAACCACCATTTATGAATAATTTGGTTTATTTATTTGCACTGACCATGACTCCTAGCTTAGCTGAGTTTGTTTGGGGCTTCCAGACAGTAGAGGAGGCAATGTGAGTGGAGAACACATTTTGGTGCTCTAAGTGCATAGAATTTGCCTTAATTATAAAGCACAAATAGCCTTGAGACAGCAGCACGGACTGCGACAGGAACGTTTCAATAGAGGTTGAAGGAAGACGGCGAGCTACGTGGGGAGTTTCAGTCACATTATGTCACTGAGAACAACTTATGGGACCACAAAAATGTAATTCTTTGTTTAAGACCAACAAGTTGACAGACAGGGAGCTATAAAATTCCCCAGTCACGAATATGTGACTTAGCCTTCAACATGGATGGATGTCAAACTTAATTTTCTTGTTTAACTTTAAAATAAATACTTTTAGTAATTCTTATTCCAGGGAATTCTTCCTCAGTGACGATTAATTTTCTGACTTTAACTTCTTAAGTGTTTTTCTTTTCCTCTTTTTTTAAAATATAGATTTCTTGTAAACTGCGATTAGAAAGGGAAATACGTTTTGTCCCAGACATATACCTCTTAGCTTGTAGTTCCACCCACATCACATTCTTCACTGGAATATTCTGTCATATGGTGTATTGTAAGTTGTATTCCCCTTTAATTTACCAATGCCTGCTGATGATAAATACTATGGGAAAGAGGAAAGTCAAAGTTTCCACACGTTCAGCCCCGGCCATATAGATAAGTGGTTGTGAAAGAGGAACCGAGTAGACAAGAAAATTCCCTGAGTATTTTTTCCTTCCCCGTCTGGTATTAAGACTGAAGAGTGAAGAGAGGGGGGACCGTCTCATAGCTGAAAGCATTTTATGGTTCTGTGAAGCTCAGTAGATATGAGCCTGCATTCCACCTGCATTTGTCTCGTCACAGATTGGTCGATTGTACCGTCCAAACTATTCCAAGACTTCAGTTTACAGCTCTGCTCGCGCTACTCCTAACCATTGAATTACACGGGATTACTTTACATAAGTACCAAATTAGGTTAAGTTTCGCGTCTCTGCACGCTCTCATGCTTACTCATTCCTGCACTCTCAGGTCTGTGCTCTTCTATCATTTTCTTTTTGTCTAATCAGCAGGTTAAAGTGGTAACAGCATGAAATTAGATTCCCCGTCTCATCTCGGGGTCACGTGAATTCACTGTAGGCATTCAGAAGAGAGTGGTTTTTTCGCACCACATATGATGAACAAATCTGTGAGTGGGTTGAGAGTTTGACAAAACGTGACACCACATCCTCTAAAGCAGAGCTGTTTGCATTGGTAATATTTGGATCTAATAAACTGAAAAATGAGAGTAAACACTACCAAGACTTGTCCTTGAGTACTCACACTGTGAGATGTCACTTAAAGAAAGTACAGGTGTAAATAACAGCCTGCTATTAATAAAGAAAAAGAAAAATCTGCACGTTGTCACCAAATTGTGGACCCTTCCTTCGATCCAGATTCGGCTAAATGTTCTAAATAAACATAAAAGATAGTATTTGCAGCATAATAAATCATTTTCTCCATGTTATGCTATGCTGACATGATTTCAGTAGCAGACCAGTGTGAAAATAGGACGATGTCAACTGGTGATTCCAGCACAAGAGCTAATGAAGAATATAAGGCAGACAAGTTAGCCCACTGCTTTTAGATTATATGCCATGTTGGTTGTTGAGCTGTGATGTGGCACACTGCAAGGTTTACAGTTAACCGTTAAGCCTCTAGCTCTGACAAAAATGCAGCCACACCAATGATTTCTTTGACATGGTGTCAATGAGTTTGGAGCCGACTGAGAGTAAATGTTCAATAAACATTAGAGAAGTTAGACCTAGCAGTCTCCATTAGGTTGGGCCAGCTCAAAGTTGTGAAAACAGGGGGGTGTTCACCAGAGGTCTGTGCCTCCTGCTGCCAACAATAATGGATTAATCCTGGAAGGCTGTTGATGTAGGACTTTTCTCCTTGTGAAAGTAGCAACAATAAATGTCTGACCAATGAGAATTTGGTCACATGAGAGCATATTGACCAACCTGTCAACCCGGGAAACTACAGCCCTACTTTCAGATATGTCATCTTCAGGTTCCTGATATTGTGCAAGATGAACGTGGCCTTTATATCTAATAAATTATACATTATCATACACAGGGATTTTCCCACTATGGGTAAAAATGTCTGCAGTGTTACAGTACAGTTATAACCAAACACAGTATGTCAGATGTCTCAAATAAATAAAGAACGGTGAGAAGTGAGCACCGTTAGCATAAAGAGACTGGCTGGTTACGTTCACTTAGAGAACAATAATTCAGCGTGTTATTTTTCTTCTATTACAGTACATATGTATTATATTTTCAGTTTGTGTGGAGTTGAAGGCCTGCCTGATGTTTCATTTCCACCTCTTGATTGCTTCAGAAACAAAAAGTAGAAGAGAAAGCTGTCTGAGCTGGTTTGTTTGCCTCTTTGAAAGAATAAAACCTACACTAAACTGTCACTGGATATTGTTGTACATTTTCATGCACATCCGCATGTCCAACTTACTTATAATTCTGGTCATATTATTTGTAAATCAGATTTCTGCACAGATACATTCCAGGAATCATGTAAAATTCATATTTGTGCTGACCATGGCAGGCTGCCTTGCATACAAGATTTTTTGCTTCCCGTCAGCGGTAATCTGGGAAAAGACGGAAGGAGGATGCATTATTTGGAGACGGATGTGACATGTTTTGTTGTGCTCAAAGTGTTGTTCTGAATTGTTTCTTTGTTCATTAACAGGAGCTTTTCAGAATGCAATACTTTTCTCCCAAACTTTTTGACTCGTTCACAATCTAACAAACCCCCCAACAAGTCAAAGCCATTAAAAAAGGGATTCTTTGATGTATGATATCAAGCAGTGCAAATGACACTTAGATATTTTCCATTATGTGTATTTTTTTTGTTTTCTGACATGCACTTAAATGAATGCAAATACCATGAATGAAGAGGCACGATAAGCTAAGAAGTGCACTAGTTTCCCTGGATTTTATATCGTCACGTGGTCCATGTACTCTCAGTGAAAACATTCTCTTCAGATGCTGTTGAGAAGTCTTTGGGTTGTTGTCTGTGATAGAACCCTGTTTTAATGGCTACAAAAGGTAGTTTGGCTGCAAGTGAGACTGTTGAGGAACTTTTAGCCTCAGGTTAGGGTTCACCTAGAAAAAAAAATAAGGCTCCTACAGCACATGCACCAACATGACACCATTAAGCTTTGTTAGTGAAATGTAAAAGTAAATCAACGCTGCCCCCTGCTGGTACAGCAATGCATTTATTGTGGATTAGGTTGTATGTTGCTGCATGAAATAGATCATCGGACACATTATAATGTATATAATTTGCTCAGAATCAAAGCAGTTACTGTAGAAGCAGCATGCAGCCTGTTATCATCCAGTTTGTTGAATATGAATTTATGATGAGTGCAGGGTGAGGAATGAATACCGTGATTGAACAACAACTAGCTGGAGGCTGTGCACAGCAATGCAGTGTGATTATCATGTGCACATCGCAGCACAGTGTCTCTTTTGTTGTCACTTCAGTCTATGACTTAAGTCGAGGGAAGTTGGTCCTCTATGTGTGAGAAGAAATGACGTGCTCTTCTAGTTTCTTTGTACAGCCAGAATACTCAGTTGCATGTCCTAAATAGACTTTTCTTATTGCTTTTTCTATTAAAAACAGATGCTTGTTTTTTTTTTACAGATTTAAAAGTCTGTCCTCATTTCCTTTTTTTTTTTTTTTTTATAATTCTACAGATATCACATTTTTTTCCCACCTGAAATGTATACATCATCTGGTTAAAGCTTTTGAAAACAGCAAGGTTACGTTAGTCCCACTTACATCCACACGGTGTTCGGTGACGTTCTCCTTTTTACCGTAATCACGGCCTCATATTATGCTACTGTAAGTTTAAGGCCTGCTGTGATTACAGAGCTGGTGACCACCCTCCATGCCCTGGGAGGTAGACAATTCTCTGGAAATTGCTACCTACTCACTGCCTTTTGCCTCCAATAAAAGCTTTATAGAGTGTAACTGTAATTTAGGACTACTGCGTTTAGAAAGGCCTCGGTCCAATAGCTGCGGAGAAACTGGTTCAGAAACTTTGGGGGTTTGTTTAGCAGGCGTGGAAGAAAATTTTGCTTTCTCAGCCTCTTTACTGACCAGGAAACACATACGTAGTCACAGCTGTGCAATGTGAGGACACAGCAGTCATCTCCACTTGAATAACACATGTACATCTAAAGTAATGATTAGAAATGCCTTGTTTCCTCCTCAGTTTCACTTCCATGAGATTAAGTGATATTCACTTACAAAATATCACCGAGTTTAAGATCATTACAGAGTAAACGGTTAATGCAAAAACAATTAGAAAAAAAAAAAGATGTTTTTAAACAACACATAAAATATTGTTTTGTTTTCAGCTTTTGAATTGTAAATATTTTTTGCTTTCTTAAACTTCTGTGATAGTAAATTGAATATGTTGGGGGTTTTGAACTGTTGCTTGGACAAAACATTTAAGATAAGTGTGTAGCGATATACTGGTATTGACGATAACCTTGATTATTAAAAAGGGGAAATTTTAATAGTGCACGTATGATAATGTCTTAAATAATCCACCACCAATAACTCTGTGCTCCACATACAGTAAAGTTATGGTTACAGACTCTCTCCACATTCATATTTTGAGTGTAAATATTTGCCCCAAAAAAGTGTTAAAGATACATTTCACTCATATTTATTTAACTTTTTCAGATTGTCTATAGATGTTGTTTTATTAATAGTGTTAATTCTTTCGGTTATGGTGGTTGTGCAGCAAAAATCTAATGTTTCGACAGCCCTGATTTGAAGATGTCAACCTATAATGAACAGTTTTTAGTATTTTCTGAGCATTTAGAGCCCACATAGTCAATCAATTAAGTGAGAAAATGAACTGCGTATTAGCAGATCATTAAAATAATCATTTATTACGACTCAAAAAGCTCATCTTTTGTAAGATGTTGAAAAAGGCTGAATAAAAAGACCCACTTTCGGTACTACTTTGACACCCATGTAGAAATGTTGCGCGACTGTTTGTGCAGAGGAAATGAGCCGTGTGTAATAAGTCCTTTAATCCTGCTGCGGTGTTTAGACAGTCAGAGCTGAATTCTGTCGCAGCAAGTCAGCCTCACTGTTCATACAGACATTTGTAATCTAAGATGCAGCACAAAGTACAAGTGAAAGCATTAACTGTCATTGAGTTGGATTTGAAATCCCCTAAATATCCACAGTCATGGCTGAAAAATGGAACTCTATTTTCTTCTGTGATACATTAATAGATGCCAGCAGGCAGAGTAACTACATTAAACTGTTCTGAAATAAAGGTTAATATGATAATACATCAAATATAACAGATACAAACATCTTCTGGTGGGTTTGAGTCACACTTAAGAAGAGTTGTCAACTAATAAATGAACTATTTTTATTGATTAGTCAGTTTGAGTAATTTTTTTCAGACTGAAGCTTCTTAAATGTGAATATGTTCGAGTGTCTTTGCTCCTCTGTGAGCACAAACTGAATATCTTTGGGTTGTGGATAAAACAAAGCATTTAAGGACATCATCTTGGGCTACTGATCGACATTTTACCTATTATTTGACATTTTACAGACTAAACAACTAATCGAATTAAAGGGGAAAATAATCTATACATACACAAAAAGTCCTACACTTGAGTAATAAATATTGCTGTACATTGTGTTTAACTTGTAAGTTATCATGAGTGCCCCTCTTAAGCCATCTCCACAGGTAAACTGAATGTCTTTCTGTGTGTTGTATAAATTCAGTGTTTTTGTTGTGTTTTTTTTTACAACTGTATTTTGACCATCAGGTTTGCTGGAATGGGTAACCTGCTAAAAGTCCTAACAAGGGAAATAGAGAACTATCCACACTTTTTCCTGGACTTTGAAAGTAAGTCTGGCCGAGGAATCGGAGCAAAACATGGCTGGAGAAAGAATTGTGGGGAGGGAAGGAGGTGTAACCTGCTCAGCTGTTTCCTTTCTACCGGCGGGTCTCTGCTCTCGATGACGAAGCCATGAAGGAGTCTGCTTTAATCCACTCTTTTCACCTTTTTTTTTCTCCTTTCCGTTTCATCTGCTCTGTCGGCTCTGATCTTCCGTCTCTGTTCAAATAACTTTTTTTTGATGACTTTCTAACATCACACGTACTTTTCTTCCTTTCTCTTTCTTATTTTCTCTCTTGCAGAAACCAAATGGGGAATCTGTTAAAAGTGCTCACTTGCACAGAGCTTGAACAGGGGCCAAACTTTTTCCTTGACTTTGAAAGTGAGCACAGCTTATGCCTGTCCTTCTGCTACACCACCCCCTCCTTTCCCCCTTAAATCATTCATCCTTAAGCCTCTCTGTAGCTGCTCCGACTGGTCAGGGGTCAGCCCATTCAGCTGCTGAATTGTCAACCTTCCTCCTTTGAATTTCCAATGTTGACTCTGAACGCGGCTACTTCAATTCATGATTGATTTCAGTATCGTTTTGAAACAGGAATTCTATTCTGCATGCCAAGTGGAAGAAGAATGGATCTGACCCCTGACCTTTGTTGTCCGCTTTTACTAATTTTACTGCATGCAACTGTTTGTGCACCTATGACACATCTGATACATGCACATGTGGCACAATGTGATACTAACACTTTACTGATCAGCTCCCTGTACAGTGCATTAAACTATGTTTTGTTTCTGCCATTTAGCCGTGTTTGTTCTCTAGTTGTTATTTAACCCTCTGAACCACGAGCAGATTCTGCACGTTTGTTGCTCCTGTAATATTTTTACACATTTTTCACAGCGACATAAAATTCTACACCTCTGTAGAAACAACACAACCATGACTAGAAGTAGAGAGAGTTTTACTGCCATAAATCATAGAAAAAATACAAAAGTTGCATTGTTTCATTCATGTATTTAAGATTTTCTTCATTATTTTAACAAAAAAAAAAACCTGGAATCAATATGTATTTTTGTCCACGGGAAAAAAAACAAGGTTCTATAGACCATAGATGTTTTATAACTCACATCTTTAATTTGACTTATCTGCTCTGTGTAAACACAACCTGCAGTTCAACCCAGTTCAACCGAATAGTCTCTGAATTTTTCTCACGTGACTGTTGTTCAGAGATGAGTCACGAATGGCTTCATAGTTGTGCCGAGGAAAGCAGATTTTTTTGTTTTTGACAGAATCTGGTTCATGCATATAGTTTATTTGTGCCAGATTTTTACATTACATATGCAGAATAAAGTCATTTTGGTAAAACATCCTGATTTCAAGCCCTTTTGTTTGTTTTTCCCAACAAAATCCAAATTTAGCCTTTTTACGTGAGAAAATCTATTGAATCTTGCTGTTTTTACAGTTTTGTGGTATAAAAAATGGTGTAATTTTGGCAACTGAAAGAAAAACCTGCCAGCTCTTGGGTTCAGAGGGTTAACTATGTAGTCAGCATTGGTTCAACATTTAGGTGTTAAGATAGAAAACATTCAGCCACATTTCGTCTACATTTCGCCAATGCATTACTGCTCTGTTTCCTCATTTTCACGTAAAGTAGACAAATGAGATTCTTTTTTAACAAAGCCAATAAATCTGCTTTGGCCTTTTTCTGAAACCTCCTGCAGAAAAAAAAAAACAACACAATACGCCTCCACAGTGGCATTTCAGCTGCTCTCACAATGTAGCCAACCTCAGGCTTTGTTTATTCAGCAAAGAGGAAATGATGGGAGTGGAAGGTTTTTGAAATGCAAAACAGACCCCAGACAGAGAGTTTTAATGTCAGTCAGGCTCTATATTTAGAGCTGCTCTTGTAGTATCTGCCTCTCTGTGTTCATGATAGCCAAAGCTTGTGTTCTGAGTTTCAAGCAGACACCTTACGATTATGTATTGTGTTAAAAGAGCTTACATTGGCTCACACATTATCACAGTGTTTTCCAGCAACTACAGCGAACTGAGCTGTGGTATTTTTAGATTATTTAGAGAGACGTGGGTTGTGCAGAACATTGCAAATAATTGAAGCACATTTCAAGGCACATTCTGTGCATTTGTGCTGTAAACATGCAGGAAATAGAAACAGAAAGCCAGTGAGCCTGTAGGTAGTTTGCAGGCGTGGCTGGGTTCAGTAGAATCCTGTTCATTTCAGTTACACCCTACATCAAACTTTTAAAACACATGCTCATTTTTTTTTTTGCACCTGTCTGAGGTTCTACTGAGGCTCCATGTTTATCCAGGAGCTGGCTGCAGCATGCTTTGGATGCCAAAGACTTGAAAACACACAAAGTATTTCACAGTGGCAGAATATTTGATTTAAGAGTTTATTTTTTTCAGACACACCATGTATGTCCATACTTCTTCGACAGTCAAATATGAAAATATTGCTGCCTCAGTGCACCCAGAATTCAGATATTTTTGTGTTTTACTAATAAGAAATGTGTTTTCTTTGGAAGCTCATGGCAGCATGCAGTAAATGCATCTCGCCCCAGTGTATTCAGTTACAGCGGTACAGAAACCTTATACGGTGCTTGATCTGCTCTGAAGCCATTCAGTCTACAGTGAGGTTTAATTCTCATGTAGACAATTGTAGATTTACCAGGTTTGCATTTCAAATTGAAGGCATCAAAATAGATGCCCAACGCAGCAAATGTTGGTGCTTGACTGTAAATGGACTCATGGTGGTTCACTGTATGCTTTCAGCTTCGACCCCACACAGCTCAGTGTGCTGAACGTTTTTACTCTTCTTCATTATAAATGATGGACTTTTAAATTGAGATAAACCAAAAATTTACTTTGGAACAGCAAAAACATTCAGCACACCTGCCTCTGTTGTCCCAGTGAGTGTCACGATGATTAAAAATGCTGTCATTGTAATTTATTTATTTAAAGCCATTTCACATCAATACAGATAAAATATATGATTCTGTAATATTAAAGAACATTTAAGAAGAAGACAGTTAAATCTCCTTCACTGTAGGTAAATTACAAGTGGTTCTTGATGTGAAAAAGCAAGAATTTTGAGTTTTGTAATGTGTTTGTTTATACGCTGATGGCTGTGGTAGTTAGGCTAGCTGTTCTATGTGTGTGTTTATGTGTCTATATGTGTGCATTAACATGTGTATTGGGGTTTGCTGTTAGATGCGCAGCCAACAGAGGGAGAGCGTGAGGTTTGGAACCAGGTGAACTCAGTCCTGCAGGACTCTGAGAGCATCCTGACTGGACTGCAGGCGTACAAAGGGGCCGGCCAAGAGATCAGAGATGTAAGAAAACACTCACAAAAACACTGCACACAGCCTGTCATAAGTTTTAAAAAAAGCTGCATGTGAGCCACAGTCCAGATCTCTTTACAAATCTGTTTACCCTTCAACATCCACTTAAAGACTTCCTTTTAGCTTGTCAATAGATATTTTTTTCTGGAAAACATAAAATCAGCAAAGAAAAAAAAACTGTTAACTTCATGTCTGAGTATTTCCATCTTAAAGCTGCAATTTTTAAAACACAGATTTAAACTAAAGGGGTTTCATACATGACAAAGCTGAGGAATCCTGTCATCTGTCAACTTGCAATCCGTTCACCTCGCTGGATCATTACTCTCAACGTTATGTCAACTCTGAATGCACCAAAACAACAACAAATAGTAGTTACTGAACGTCACTCTGTTTTTGTGAGCACAGATGAAACAGAGGATTGTTGTTAGCCTGTATGGTGAATTTTACATTGTTGATGCAGATGTTGGAGAGGAGAAGACAGCTGCTCAACAAAGACATGAAAAATGCTGCTTGTTGTACTCACTAAGTTTAACCAATCAGCATTTGTCTTCTCTGAGTTGACCAATCAGCATAAAGCCCTTCACAGCACTTTTTCATGGCTGCCAACCAATACCCACCCTGAATTCAGTACTTTTTTCTTCCCTTTAACCAGCCCTTAAAAAAGCTTCTATAGAGGCGGGTCTTACGGTCAGAAGATGCACAATGGTTTGGACCACCAGAAAACAGTCATTTAATTGCAGAAAGGAATTATTTTCATGGGGAAAAAGTTTTTGAATGCTGTACTTTGTTACAAAAAGATGAGTTTTAAGGGGCTTCTCAATGACTGGAGAGGGAGTTTGAATTAGTCACAGAACAAGCTGCAAACCAAACCCTCTATCCAGAATGTACTAATCAAGAGACGTTTGCTGGTTTTCTGATGTTTTTTTTATTGTTCCTCTTCTTTCCAGGCAATTCAAAACCCCAATGACCTCATGCTGCAGGAGCGAGCCTGGAACTCCGTGTGCCCGTTGGTCATCAAACTAAAGAAGTTCTACAGTTTCTCTCTCAGACTAGGTGCGGTCCCGCTGCCAAACACAATGTGCTTGGGCGTGAATATTTTCTAACTTCACTCTTTAACTGCATGGAGAAATATATTATAAATTGAGAGGAGTTTTTCAGGGTTTTCTGTGTGTGTTTGTGTGCAGAGGAGGCCCTGCAGAGTTTGCTGGAGTGCCTGACCTGTCCGCCCCTGACGCCCACTCAGCACCTGGAGAGAGAGCAGGCGCTGGCCAAGCAGTTCGCAGAGATCCTCCACTTCACTCTGCGCTTCGATGAGCTCAAGGTCTGCTGGAAACGCTGAACTTAAACTTCAACACATTGTGTCTTCATTTTATTGTTTTATTCATTGCATAAAGTAATATTTAGTTTATTTATATGTGGTGAATACATTTGTGTGATAAATTTGCTTGTTTCTTGTCAGATGAGGATTCCTGCCATCCAGAACGACTTCAGCTACTACAGAAGGACCATCAGTCGAAACCGGATAAACAACATGAACGTGAGTTATCCACAAAATGAAAATGTTTTTTTTTAAAATATATTTGTTTATATCTTACAGTCTACCTTAGTAGGATTGTGGTCACTGTGGGGTTTTTAATGTCACATCAGAGTCCAAAAATAGAACAAACTGATCAGATTTGGTCTTTAAAGCCTTAAATTGAACCCTCCTATGCTCCCACTTGTAGTTCATGTGTTTGTTTCTTCTCCCACAGTTGGACATTGAGAGTGAAGTCAACAACGAGATGGCCAACAGGATGTCTCTGTTCTACGCTGAGGCCACTCCCATGCTGAAAACACTCAGCAACGCAACCACAAACTTTGTGACAGAGGTGAGAGATTATTCTGTGGCTTTTATTGAAGTACTTGAGTCACATCTAGCAACTATTGTTTTTGTTGTTTTAATGAAATCATGATTGAAGCTGTCAGATCCTTCACCACAATAGAAACGGGAAGGTTAAAAGGTTGGATTACAGGACTGTCTCTTTAATTGTTGGTGAGACCATGATCCTGTACTGGAAAGCTGCCTCATGTCAACTTTATAATAAGTGTTTTGCTATGTGATGTGCCCATAGCAGGATCCCGCAAGTGTATTTTTTAAAATGATGGTTAAAAAATGTTACAATCATCAACAACAAGCATTTGTGATGATATGTTTGGTTTATTCCCTCCGTAGAACAAGACTCTTCCACTGGAGAACACGACAGACTGTCTCAGCACCATGGCCAGTGTCTGTAAGGTCATGCTAGAGACACCGTGAGTTTCTTTTCTACACAAAAACTGACACATACACAATCAAATGGGTTCTTACAGGCCTTACAAGTCGTTTTTTTTTTTGTTGTTTTTTTTTTAAATGAAAAAAACTTATAGCAAGATGTCAGCACTTAAAATCTGAATGAGGCTCAAGTACCTTTGTTGCTGCAGCAAGTCTTCTTTAAAATGTAGACCCAATTCTTTCTTGTTTTACTATTCGTATCTAATCCCGTTTCTTTCTGTGTCCAGGGAATACTCGAGTCGTTTCAGCAGTGAGGACACGCTCTTGTTTTGCATGCGGGTCATGGTTGGAGTCATCATTCTTTATGACCACGTCCACCCCAACGGCGCCTTCAACAAGTCCTCCAAGATAGATGTAAGACGCGCACATTTGTGTATATACAGTATTATGAAATGTGATCAAAGAGCTCCGAGCCTGTAAAAAAGCTGAAACCTACCTGATTTGAATTTGACTGCTTCCCCCTTCGAAGTAGTCAGCTGGTGCAGTGATACACTGCTCTCAGTGCTCCTGTCACATCTCAAACCCACTCTGGAAGTCCTGTTGTGTCGTACAACAGCAATCCTTTCATTTGAATTTCATTATGGGGAGGAAGAAGAAGTTGCAAGGTGCCACATCTGGTTAGCAACAATAATGCTGTTGTGGCCAGAAGACATTTTCAGCAGGAGTAGCCACAATGGTCTCAGGCGAGTGATCTCCCTCACATCACAGTAAAACTTGATATCGAAAGTCTGATAATGGGGGGGTAATACATAACGCTCAGCTCTGTGAATGTTGGAAAAAACAACGAGCATCTTCTGACTGGATGTGCTGTCTCTGGTCTTGGAGACTGATGGTTTTTCAACTGAAGACTGCTGTTTGGTCTCTGGGTGCTGCTTTTGCAGGTCCACGGTGAAATCACAATTGTGCAGACACAAATGGTCACAAAGACGCAATATCGATCACACACTTACTGCTTGCAGCTGTTAAATATGCATGCTGCCCTTCATTAATGCACAGAACAGGCTCTGAAGTTTTTGATCACATCTCGTGTAAGCTTCACAAACTGTGTGAAGGCAGCACTGTGGATCTGATTTGTGATGCAACTCTGCTCTTTTGTCTTCAGATGAAAGGCTGCATAAAAGTCCTGAAGGACCAGCCAGCAGACAACGTAGAAGGTCTCCTGAATGCGCTCAAGTAGGTTCATTCATTCAACTATGGATGCTGACAGAGTATTTCTGTGTTGGTTTGCCACTATTAGACTTTGAAATGGCAGGTTCTGACAAGCATAAATCTGATCTTTGTCAATATTTTAAGACACAAAAAACTTAGCACGTTAACGTTGATGGGCCCTTTGTATCTTTAAACTGTCTCGTTGTGTTTCTTTGATCTTAAAAATCCCACTCATGTCCACTTCGACGTCCGTCTCTCCTCAGATTCACCACAAAACACCTGAACGACGAGTCCACTCCGAAGAACATCCGGACGATGCTCCAGTAATATTTGTTCTCTTTTATATATATATATAAATATATATATATATATATATAGATATGAAGAGGATCATTGCCCTGACCTCAAATAAGATGTATATGTTTACATTATTTAAAAGACTCGATGTTAATACTTGTGTGTATTTGCATAGTCATTCCCTCCAAGTTATTGAAACCTGCAGAATACGTACTTTCTACTTTGCAAAAAAAAAAAAATCTGAAAGCATCACATGAATTGCCTCTACTGTTAACAGCTGTCGAAGCACAAACGATGGATACCTATCAGCCTTACATACATATATATATATATATATATATAACGGAGCTTTGCAAAGCAGCACTTGGAAATAAATGAACAAGGCAGCATAAAAAATGTCCTTCAATGAATCTTTTCAATCTTTTATTTGACAATGAAATCAGTTTACTGTTTTTAATAAATGTCTTCTTGGGTTGTTTTTTTAAGCAAAATAAATCTGTTTTAGAACAGAGGACATTTTAAATTCTGATGTAGGTTATCACTTATATCACAAGAGAGATCATCCTGTGGTTTCACTTGATCTGCAAAGATGAGTTTTAATGACAGAATCTAAAATCAATCCATGTTGTATCAATCCTAAGATGGACAGTTCTGTTGCAGTGAAGGACTAAATGTTGAAAGCAGATAAGGGATCGATTGGTGTGACGCATTTCCAAGAACAGTCGGGTGTTTTCTCTTTTTCAGCCCGTTCTCATTTCCAGAGCGTCAAATGCTGCCGTATTGTCAAAGCTGCTGGTGTCACAGAGAAACACACAAGATGTCCTTTAGTGTCCTCATAGATGTACAGGAGTTACTGTTGTTGTAGTTTTAGCCCCTAAAGACTCATCTCTGGATGTCAAAGTTCAGTTTTTATATTTTTTTCTCCATGAAAACAGTTCCACTTGAAACCAGTTGTTAAGGATAATGATACAGAAAGCCCATGGTGTGTCTCCTAGCCTATAGAAAACACCATGTGGACTTGTAACAAGGTAAAAAATGTTATTTTCACCAGAGGGCACCTTAAAAGGAGCCTCATAAGGAGGTTGGGAGGACGAAGGGGACATAAGTTCACCCAGAAGACTGCAGGACTTAATGCTCAATTCAGATTTTTTTGTGAAATTCGATTTTTTTTGCGAGTTTGTTCACATTTCCAATTAAATGTGGCTTGTATGGGATCTCCTGTGTGAACTTTGTAAGACCCAAAAGTGTCCCGCATGCACAGAGGAGGACACAACGACATCACAGGCAGCGAGCATGCTCAGTAACGATGGAGAGTATCTTGCGATTTTAAAGTTGTTGTCCAACCGAAATAACCAAATATTAATTAACTCAGTTTTTTTTCACTTAGTCTAGTTTTAGTTTCTGACTGCAGTTTCGTTTTCATTCACTGTTAGGTCACCAAAACTCAATTTAAGTGTAAGAAAATCTAATTGTTTGGGCTTAAATACACTATTTCCCAACATTAAACACGCGTTACAAACTTTTTATTGCCTGAAAACTAGCAGCACCAGTTGAGAACCTGAACTGCTCATGGTGTCTATTTCTGACCCGTACACATTTTTATAAGTCTGCTGTACTGCCCTGTGTGTTGAAAAATCATGTTAAACGGGACCTTGTGCATTCAAATGTGACACCAAGAGGTCCTGACAGAACGGCAGCAAACAACAAATTGGAAGTGAGGTCGAGCTTGTCTTTTTATTGTCAGCTCTTGTGTTTTTCATCATACTGTTTCTCAAACTTCAGCCTTGTGCACCTGTTGAAATAAATCCACTGTGAACAGACAAACCTACTTTGCACGTGCAGTAAGATCCCGTATGTCGACGCATGCAGAGGTAGAGGTGATCGAAAAGTGCAGCAATGACGAATCGCTGAGTCAAATCAGCACCACCAAATGTTTAGTTGAATTGTGAAGTCTGCGTTAAGAATAATTGTGCGTTTTGCCATCTTTTGAGTGACTTTTTGATCTGTGAGGCTTTGCTATTAAACTTTTTTCTTTAAAAGAAAGGCCAAAAATATCTTTATTCTAAATAAATTATGTGGGTTTTTTTTTTTTAAGTTGAAGATTTTTAGAAAACGATTTCCACTTTTAAAAAAAATCCTCTTTTTTAGAAAGTATTTGGGTTGATTATTGGAGGAACAATGTGACCAGGTTCATTTTTCTTTTATTTTTTTATAACTTTTGATATTGTTTGACTTGTTTGGATTCATCACAGCCCCTGTAAACTCTAATGGACATCCGACTATTGCCTGGGATCATTTTATAGCCTGACAACTGACAAAATTTGCCTTAAATCAAACTGTTGAAGTAGGAGCAACGACTTTAGCCTGCAACTTTCCACGAATCATAACCTCAAACAGCCTCACTATACTGTGTATCACTAACAGTCTTGCTCAAACTCGGTCGGACAATCTGTGACTGTTCGCTTTAAGTTATGTTTCATTTTTACTGTAATGAGATAGAGTGCGTATTAAAGGATCCAACAAATATGAAGAGCAGTTCCCGAGACATTTTATTTTTCGGGAAAACTGCTATAAAACCTACCATTTTTACCATCTAACATAATAAAATAGTGACTACATCCCTCGCCTACACAATCATCCGCCTGATTCAATCTGAACTTCACCCCTGTGGTCTTAGAATAATGGAAATGTCTGTGGTTTAGCACAACATCGCCTTAAAGACTAAGCTGACAAATTTTAGGATTTAACCTGTGAAACAACTTTTTTTTTCAATTATTTTATTTCATCCACAAGCCATACACACAGTATACGGACCCATAGCCAGTCCTGTCCTTCGATTAACCTTCAGTTAATTAACATTAAATTAAGTAACACGTCATCCATTTATGTTTGATTCTCTTGTATTTAGTAATATATGCATACGTGTGTGTGTGTGTGTGTGTGAGCCATACTTTGGATGCAACGTTTTATATGCAACGAGTTAAAAACTGTACAGACTTGAAGCCGGGTGTACGTATGATAGCGATGTTTCATATCTGACTGAAGTGGTTTTTAAAAACAGTTTTTTTAAAAATCACATGGTCTGTCATGATTGATGTACACCAAGCTTCCCTCATTGCCCAAGAATATGCTACTGTGTGTTGAATGCAAGAAGTTGTTTTTGGAGGCGAAATCAGTTTTTGTTGTTGTTGTTGTTGTTGTCTTAAACTGACAGTTATTGTTGAGTATTTTTGGAGTTCAAACTCACTGTTTATATAAATTGCTTTGGCTTTGTTATTGCATACTGAATGGGATGTGTGGATTGGATAATAAAAGTGGTACATTTCTTACACAGACTGTTTCCTTTTGGCTTCCTTATTTACAATTTTTGAAGCGCACCTTGGCAATAAATCCCAATCTTATTCTTCACATATTTAAGATGCATTTTAATTATAAAAAATAAGGCAATGTCCGGGTGGGGAAAAAACGCTGCTAAAAACACTACAGCTCATGTAAAATACCGTGTCCTTATCTCTGTGGTCATTCCTCCAAAGTAATTAAATGTGAAAAATAAAGTATTCCTTTAAAAATTGGATGTACTAAAAAAAAGTAATAAATAAATTCATCCTGCAGTTCTGCCGTCCTCCATGTGGGGGCGATAGACTTCACTTCCTCTCATGTTGGTGTGCTGCAGAAACAGTCCAGGGTTGAAACTCAAACAGTGGAGTACCTGGAAGCAATAGTAATAAATGCATCACAAATAGAATTTCCAAATAGAAGAGTGAAATAAAACTTTATTACTTTCTTTTTTTTTTTGGAAATTTCCATCTTTTTCTTGCCACTAACTCCAGAAAATTAGATGCTGAATGTGATACCTTCTAATGCTGTTCAGAATAATTAAAATACCTTCACCTGGGACTCAGTAATAAGACCTAAAGCATTCCTATTATTTCCCATATTTCTAATCATAAAATACAGAACAAATATTAGAACAACATGCATCAAATGTTCTGACCAGTCAGGATTCAAACTATCTGCTCAGTGCATTCGTACCAACTCATCTACTGGGTTGCCCCCATTTCCAACATCTCTTAACAGGGTCACAGACTTCACACAGTCACTTTGTTGCAGAATCAGTCATTTTTTTTAACCCATAATTTGCCCTAAATGTGTTTCTTGCTGTGTGGTTACATCATGTTCAGCCCAGAGGAGTGGGACAGGCGTGATTACTTACTGGGAACGCTCCTGTGGGAGCGCTGGGACGCCCTGAGCGCCTCCACACTCAGCTGGGGCACCGGAGGCCTCACCGGCCTCGGACGCATCCCAGCGTTCCACTGGACGAGGCAGAGCAGGTCGCTGGTGGTCTGCTTGGTGAGAGGGTGGTCTGGAGTTTGAGATGCCCACTGGGGGCGGGTTTGGGTCTGATGATGATGAGGAGGAGGAGGAGATGGGATATGGTGGGGTCTGCAGTTGGAGCTGAGGAACATCTGAAAGAAGAGACAGAAGTTCTCAGAGAGTTGTGGTTACCTTGTTGAATCATTTAGACAGAAAGCTCAACATGATTCTCAGTGTGTTACAGTGCCTATAAAAAGTATTCACCCTCCTTGAAAGTTTCCCCTTTTTATTGCTACTCAACATTGAATTGTAGTCAGTTTATTTAGGCGTATTTGATGAGAAATTGCAAAACAAAGTCAAGGTGAAAACTGATTTCTAGTAAGTAATATCAAATAATTAAAAACATAAACCATAAAATAAGCAATGTTATAAGTGTTCACCCCTCTTCAAGTCAAGATTTAGAAAATGCACCTTTGGTCGCAATTACAGCATTAAGCCTTGTAGAAAGGTCTCAATCAGCTTTATACATGTGGACACTGCAATTTTTTACTATTCTTCTTTGTAAAGCCATTCAAGCTCTGGGAGGTTACACAGAGGTTGTGCCTGAACAGCCCATTTTAAGCCCAATCTCAAATTCTCAATTTGATTGCAGTCTGGGCCCCTGACTTGGCCACTCTAGAACATTCATCTTGCAGTCTTCAAACTATTTCTGTGTATCTTTCGTCATATGCTTCAAGTCTTTATCTGGTTGGAAAACAAATCTTGTCCCAAGAACTGCTGCCAAGAACTATCCCCACATCATGATGCTGCCACCACCATGCTTCACAGTGCAGATGGTATGTTTGTGATGATGTGTACTCTTTGGTCCAACCAAAGAACCTTCCTCCAGTTGACTTCAGAGTCTCCCACATCGCATCAACTTCTAGCGAACATTGGTCGAGATCTAATATGAGCTTTTTTCATTAGTGGCTTTCTCTTGCACAGTGCACAGTTTCTTCCATCTCAGCGGCTGAACCTTGTAATTCCTTCAGGAGTCATAGGTGTCTTGGTAGCCTTTCTAACTAGTCTAGGTCACCCAGTTTTTGAGGACGGCCTACTCGAAGCAGATTTCCACATGTGCCATATGACTTCCATTTCTTAAAGATGGATTAAACTGGACCCCGAGGGATATTCAGTGACTAGAATCTTTTGTTCTTTGTTCTTGTGTTCTTTTATCTTCATAGTGTAGTTATATCCAGGAGTAATGATTCACCAGTGATTGGACCTTCCAGATACAGGTGTCTTTATACTACGATCACTTTGGGCACATTCGCCTCACTTAAATGATCTTTATTCTATTAATTGTGTGACTACAAGCACCAATTGGTTTTCAACTAGAGGGGCTGAATACTTTACATTTTATATTTTTAATTTAATTGATATTGCTTCATAGAAATCTCCACTTTAACATAAAAAAAAGTCAGTGTCTTTTAGTTTTAACAGTAGTTCCTAAAGCGAGGCCTTAGATAAATGTATGATGATTTCACCAAAGCCTGAATATGAAATGCCACACTGTCCTCTCTTTCACCCTCTTCTCCACCTTTTCCTCAAACACCATCATCAGCATAATTTGCCCCCCCTCCATCACCTCCCTCTCGTCATTAACATGCATTTCTGTGTAAACGCTGCTCCATAATGCATGACGCCTGCTGGTTGCACAGTCTCCAGAGACTGCGTCGCGTTTATCATCTCCCTTTGATTCAGACAAGGGGGTCACAGTCACAGCGGGGTTATGGCGGCGGTGATGAATGGATCGTGGTTTACCAGCGATTTGGCTTTGCGGAGTTTGTAATTCGCCTCAGACAGTGTTTTCCTCTCCCCGTCGTCTGCCTTCATCGGGTTGCTGCAGCAGGTGGAGGCTCTGCTCTTCATCTGCCTGCAGGGAGACGAGCAGGTGGAAGAACATCTCAGTCCATCTGCATTGCTTTGCATAAAAAAAACAAAAACTGTGATGCATCAGTCATTTAGTTCAATCAGCTACAGTGTACTTTCAATATCTGTGAACAAACGGCTACGTCTTCATCTCAGGCTTATCGGATTTAGGAGGATCAAAACAGCAAAATGTGGCTGCTGATCTGCAAAAAGCAAATGATGGCATTTAAATAGTGATGCACCAACATGTTTGACACTAAATCTGTGCACATTTTTGTCTTGCTACTACTTCGAAATACAGATTTGGAGACTTTAAATCAACGAGTGGAAGATGTTTCAAAATTTTCTTCATTTCTTAAAAAGATTTTTTGTGGCCATGTAGTGTTTTGGTTTTTTATACTCTGAACAGTTTTGCATCTGGATTTCCTAAATGATTCATTATATTCACAAAAAATACCAGTCTTGCTGTGCATATTACTATTTCTGAAAATCCACTTCTTCTCTACCCCCAAAATCCCTGTAAACCTGCATATTAATTTCATGTTTTCAGTTAAACTATTCATATTATTTGGTCACAGATGATGTTGCAGACAAACAGACCTCAGTGTACTTCAGTAGCAGGATGCAGAAAGTTGTAGATGATGTGTTTAAGCTCAACACTGTTTAACAAATCAGCAGTCTTACACTCTCAGCTCCTGGTCGCTGGGGTCCAGGTTGTCCAGGTAGTTGAACCGTAGTGTGTCTCTGGGATGTCTGTCAGAGTCTCTCCATGGTGGGAGCTGCTTCTCTTTTCGTAATCCTAACCTGGAGCTGCTTCCAGGTCTCTGAGTGGTGGATTCTGGATGTTCTTCATCCATTAAGAGCAGATCTGAGGGTTCGTCATGTCTGCTGCTGACGTCTGCAACATCTGAAACCACAAACTGCTGCTGGGACGAGGCAGTCTGGAGATAGACAACACACTTTGATGGCTGGATGATGATGTAGTCATGCTTTTTGTTATTCTTCTCCTGAGCCACTAGAACTGATTAATGTTGAACCTTTCTGATTCTGAATGTGATCTGCTGACCTGCAGTGAGCTCAGTCGCAGCTCCTGGACTGTCTGGATGTAGTGTCTCTTCCAGATGCCCTGCTCGAAGCGTGTCGGGGAGAAGCTGATGAACCAGCCGAGCCTCAGACATTTGGGCATCCACAGCTGGTCCAGCTCCACGATGCTCCTCCAGTGCCAGCTCACCTGGAGCATAAACATGTGCAAAGTTTCTCCAGAAAGATAAAGCCAGTCTCAGTAATAACGCCACGACGGAGTGGGTTTGTGTACCTGGGCACATCGACTGAGGCTGCGAGGGTCGAGGAAGGAGAAGATGTAGAGACAGAGGGCTCTGGGCAGCAAGCAGGTGAAGTCTGCGGCCTGTAGGGGGAGCCGTCGGCTCACACTGAGGCTCAGGAACCGGAGTTGATCCACCGAACAGCTCAGCACAAAGTCCTGCAGCACTGCCTTCCTCTGGCTGTCAGACCACCTGTCAAACTGAGGCACACATGAAAGATTAGACAGAATTCTTTCACACTTCACAGTGTTTGAACTGAGCTGGATGGAAAATGGACTCCACAGAGCACAAAGTGTGGTTTCTAAACACGGCTCACACTGAGCTCACTGTACAGTAAAGACCCATCAGTGCATTTAGTGCATCTCCAGTCATAAACTTACCCACTTTCCCAGAAGGATTCGCCTCTCTTCAAACACCTGAGAAAGAAGAAAACAATTACAAAGGTCAGAAAAAATAGATAAAACAAACAGTAACATCTTATATTACAGTGATGGGAGGCAACACAGTGCATTTACTGAAGGCCTTTATCCCTCCACTTTATATATGTCAGAGGAAAACATAGTACTTTCTACTTCACTACGCGTATCTGACAGTTTAAATCACTTTCAAGATAACGATTTGACATGATGGATAATATAAGAAGCTTTTAAAATACAACATATTGTTCAAGATTGAAGCAGTGGTGCCAGTCAGGGTCACATTAAACATGTTTGAGTTGTTAACAGCTGCATCAAACTGGAATTTTTCACTCTGAGCTTTTTACATTTCAATAAATGTTTCAATAATTTCAACAAAAATCCAACATTGGAGAAAAACTGAAAACATATTTGTGTGTCAGAACTCAGTTTTTAATCATGTGACCGACCCTCAGATTTATCTGCAGTCTCTGTATACAAAACTGGAATTAAAGTAGTATAAACTCACTGTTGCTTCACTATTAATAATCTAATCATGTTTTATACTGTATATAATAATATATCCATCAGAAGGACCAAACCAAGAGTTTCACTGTAATACTATGCTAATATCTATATAGTTTACATAAGTAAGATTTTTAACAGAGTATTTGTACAGTGTGTTATTAGTATGTTCACTTTGTCCACCACAGCTGTGTTATCTAATTCTGATTATTTTCAGACCTTCGTGCCAAACTCAGTGGTATGGGTTCTGTGAATAGGACTGACTGAAACCTGCCTCTGGTTGAGTCTAGATTAATTTTTCTACTTGAGTCTTTACAGCGTGATAATTTTAAATCTTTGGTTTTATGGTTGCTAAAAGCTTAACTTTGGTTTTTCCACACAAACTGAAACTTTAACAGAACTTTTCGCAACTGAAGGGGTATTTTGTAACTTTTAAAGTTGCTCAGACTTGACTTGACTCCAGTGGTGGATCTTATCTTAAAGTTACACAGTAAATACCTACTTAGTGAAGAAGCATATTTAAGGACAATTTTGTAACTTAATTCCATTGTACTTATTAGTGTTTTTCAGTCATTGTTTCCAGTGAGAGAGCCCGAGCAGTTCCACCAAGGAGACACTGACCATTTGGGCTTCTGGTAATTTAATGAATAACCCCATCCAAATGAAATTCAAGTCCAATATGCAAGAAGACACATCATCAGTGAAGTAAGCAGTTAAAACCAAACTAAGTTTTTCCGACCTTGAAGCTACAGCATATAAATGACAGTCACAAAAACATAAGACTTAAGGAACAAATCCTGTCAACTTGCACGGTTATCATTATTCTTCTTCAAAATCAGATTCTGGATTAGACATTTACACCCATTTTAAGGCAGGAAGGGAATATTTCCACTGAAAAAAAACCCGCTTCTCAATATGTAACTTTGATACACAGAGAGGATTTGTTTTTGGACTTTAAATTACAGTTTTAAGCCCAAAGAGATAAAATTATCCAATATCTAAGGGATGGCCAGTATATTGGTGTTTGACATATCGCACCACTCAAAAGAAAAGCTGCATTATAGCTATTAGTAAGTGGCTTTTGGCTGACAGAACAGCTGTATTTCAGACTGAGGAGGTGTGACCTTCCTGTTGGCCGGCGGATGGTTCAGAGGAGTCCAGGCGCTCAGTTTGGTTTGCATCTTGGCACAGCTTGCAGAAGACCTCGGTGCATGTGGCATCCTGGAGTAGCTGAGAAAAGGTGATGCATTAAAACACACAAAATGAACCATTATTCACATATTACTGCTTTATATGATAGGAAACATGAGACGTCACAGTACAGTTGATTTTAGCTGCCTAATATATCATATCAGCTTTATCTCACTTTTAATGGATAAAATGTTGTAAATAATGATAGATTTTAATCTTAGCATGTTGTCAGATGTACTATTTTCTGAATTCAAGCTCTCTTTGTTGTTATGTTAAATACTCTCCAGTGTTACTCCTCTAAGCCTTTAATTCTGTATCTTGTAAAAAGCTGGAGTTAGACAATAGAAAGAAGCATTTCCAACAAACCCAGTCTGACACCACATTCGACACTGCTGCTCGGAACTGCACAGCACTCTCCTGTGGTATTCAACTCACCGTTAATTCTCCTCAGACGGCACAAAAGAAATAAATCCGACCCCTAAATACACTTTCTGTCTGCGTGCATACTTTGCACCCGAACTCCTCTCTGCTTCTTCCCACTTCTCTGTGCACAGTTTACTTGTCTCCATAGTAACAGTGAGTGTACTCTCCTTACATGGGCTGGCTGTCACACGCAGAAGGGGGGAGAAGTGCTGCAAAGCAAACCACCGTGGAGTTTGTGTGGAGTGTGCAGGCGTCACTGGCTCTAATGATGACAAATGTAGTGCAGAAGCCCTGACGCTGCAATCACTGTGGAGACCATCTGCCTCTGATTCTGCAAAAAGGATATGTCCACAGCATGTGTACTTCCATGTTGATCACACTCGGTACACATTCTGAACATGAAGTATCTGATTTTGATATGCACTGTTAATAATGTGCAATAAAAGTCATCCTGCATTGACAGGCCTCTTGAAATGAAGGTTAAATGCATGCACGAATACAATAAATCAGCCTTGAACATGTTGCTAAGTGTTTGATAGGTTACAAATGTATTTCAAAGCCTTTAATTTTAATTTTTGTTGTCATTTATATATAATACTAGTAGTATAACATAAGTAGTGGGCCCGTCTATGATGTAATAATGTGTCAGTGGTTTTCTACACATCTGCTTTAACAAACTGCTGCTGTGGCCTCCTGGTGAAAGATTTCTCTTCTGTCTTGCAGACTTCGAGCTGAAACGCTCAGTTTTCACCAGTCAGAAGTTTTTCATTCAAACGCAAAAAGCCTGCGCGTCCTCGGATGGGCGGTGGCGCGCATCGAAGACAGAAAACCTGCTGTGAAGAAAGAGAGAGAAGAGCGTCAAGTTCAACACACATAGACAGAGCTGAACCGGAAAGAAGACCAAGACACCTTCAGAGTAATGCAGTGGGAAACTCTCGTGTCAGGTAGAAGGTATGAATACATAATTACTACAGAACAATGCCGCCAGAGGAATGTGTGTTATACACAGCAATATTGTATCATAAATGCATCACTGCACAAAGAACATATTACCTTTATAAATAATTTTTTAACCACTCTAATCCACACGGTGCACTGTATTTTATATGACAATCTGTAAAATCACTAGTGACTATGACTTTAACCTCTAGCCTTTCTAATATATATTGCACAAAGGTACATTATTAAATTAAGCATTACAATTATGATCCTACAGTATTATACAAAAGTAGCTGTTTAAATTTGATATTGAAGATAACACCTTACAATAAAATGATATTATATATTGTTTGATGTTGTATTTATAACACAAAGCTGTCTGAATAATTTAAATATTAAAGTTAAGACCCTACAATATTATATAAACTACAAATTAACCCAACTAAGTTAAATATTAAGCTTTAAACCCTGAAAAATCATATGAAAACAAATTTAGCTGTCTAAATTAGATATTAAGTTAGGGACCCTACAAAATAATACATGTGTGTATATTTATTTTTGACAGTTATTGCTCAGAAAAAACAAGCAGACATAAAAAAAAAATAATAATGCAGTGCTGAGAAACTGAAAATAAGATAGGTAAGCTAAAGTAAAAGACTAGATTAGATAGATAGATTAGAAAGTAATAATAGAGAGAGCAGTATATATGAGTTGTGTGTGTGTGCGTGTGTGTGTGTATATATATATATATATATATATGTACTGACATTGAAGAAAGTAAAAAAATAAAAAATAAAATCTTAAAAAAATTCTCCGTCTTATTATTCTGATGTTTAGCAAATAGGAATAATTTTGGTAATCCTAACTGGCATAAAACAGGAAAAGTTTTGATTTAATGTCAGGCAATAAGAAAAAAAAAAAAAAAGAAAAGAAAAGGTTGTGTGTCTTTTTATACAGTGTGTGTAAAGTTGCCACTCATTACATGGTATAATACACTTGTTTTCTTAGGAAACGCACATTTTGAAGTTATGCCTTCGTACATCATTTTCTGCTCATGTTTATTTTTTAGGTACTATTTGTCCACTTATGTTTAAATTTTAATTCATGTTTTGAACTTATGTTTATCTATAGATTTTGTACTGTTTATATTTCTTCATAAATACTTTTTATAGCACTTTTTATACACTTTTCTTTTCTTTACATACCTTTCTAGATATTGTAGTTGTGTTTCTTGCTTCTGTGTGCTAAGTCAGTAGTTTTCTGGCTCTAATGTTGTTGCTTGTCTTCTGTACTTGTTGTCGAGGCTTTTAATTTTTCAGTTCGCACCGGAAGCCACTTCGTGAGTTCCGCCGCCTTTCTGCTCTCAGGGGGGAGGAGGAGAGAAGGGGAGGACAGAGGGGGGAGGACAGGAGGAGAGGAGGGAGTCCAGGGACGTTCACTCATTGTTACAAGTCGAGGAGCGGCGGAGACCCCGTCGCCACACGTGAATTCCGGACCAGCGCTCAGGTAAAGAAGTTCGCATTTCTCCGGTTAGCTTCACATTTATCGGCGGGGCGTTTCTCCTGAAACTCCGCTGCCGCCCCGCCGGCCAACCGCACGCCCGCCCGAGCGACCGAGCGCCCGACCAACCGGCTCGGTGAATTAAAGCCCCACCGGCACGGCTGCGTACGCTCCGGTTCACTATCAGAACTAACCGTCATCTTTTGTCCGCCGTTTGCTCACGTTTGTGTCCGTTAAACCGGATAATCGCGAGTCAGCTGCAGCGCGGGGGGGCACCAACCAGCTACCGTGACCAACCTCACCGTAACGTCTGTTAGCTTCAGAAATTAACGGACGAATCCCGGCGAGCAGCAGCCGCAGGAGGAGCCGGTAACACCGACGCACAGGTGGGCTAACGGACGCTCCGGTGCCGCAGAGAGACGAATTAAAACTCCGAAGCTTGTCAGGCATTTTTACGAAGTAGGAACAGGTGTAAATAATAGAATATTGTTCATGTTGTGGCCGTGAGAGAACGTAAAGGTGTCGGGCTGCTCTGGGTGTGTGCTGTCATGTTAATGACAAAAATGGCGAAATCAAGAACGGGTTAAAATTATCACCAAAACTGTTACTAAACTGTTGTTAATGTAATTACACTCATACTAGTAAAATAAGGACAAACTATAGTAAGTTACATGTAAAAACACTGCTTCTGAATGCTTTAATGTGATAAATAATCTGGATATTTGCTCTAGTTGTAGGGATTTTAGATTATTTTCTCGGTTATTCGATTAATAGTTGTCAGAAAATAGTGAAAATTGTCCATCAGTGTTTCCTAAGACGACCAATCTGTAGTTAATCTAATTACACTGATACTATTATAAAGGCTGCAATATGTAGTAAACTAGATGTATAAACTACTATTAAATGTTGTATTATGAGAGTTAATTTGGATATTTGTCTTATAAACAGGGCTTTTATGTTAGTTTGTTTCAATAAAATGCTAGAAATGGAAAAAAAAAAACGAGTGTTTCCCAAGATGACCAGAACAGTTTCTGAACTTTAATCTAATTGCACTGATACTAGCCAAAAGACAACAAATTCTAGTAAGTTGCATGTAAAAACTATTACTACATGTTTTAATATGATGAATGATCGGGATATTTGCTCTTTCTATTGGGATTTTTAGATTTTTTCCCCTGGTTATTCGATTAGTAGTTCTATAAAATGTCAGAGAATAGTGAGAACTTGTCCATGAGTGTTTCCCAAGATGACCAAACCTGTTTCTGATCTGTAGTTAATCTGATTACACATTTCTATGTAAAAACTTCTTTAAATGTTTTAACATGATTATTATTCAGGATATTTGCCCTATATACACTGCTTTTGGATTATTTTCTCAGTTAAGTGAGTAGTTGTTTTTCTATAAGATGTCAGAAAATGGTAAAAAAAAAAAAAAAATGTGCATCAAGTTCTCTCAAAGCTCAAGATGCTCAAATGTCTTATTTTGTTCGCAGCCTTAAAATATTCAGTTTATTGTCACAAAGGAATAAAAAAAACCCCAGAAAATATCCACATTTAGGACACTGAATCCCTTTTTCTCCTTAACACAACAGTATATTGACAAATTGTTTATTCCTACTATACATGCTCACTTTTATAAATTTCAAATTGCGTTCTTAGATGTTAAGCGTTATAAACATTTCCTCACCAACCAATGCACAGTTGAAGCTGCTGTGAAATGTGTGTAGGTTTTCTGAATCTGTTATTTTATATTATTCAGTAAATGACTAATTGCTGGGATTATTTTAAAATGTATTGGTGAAATTACTTGGTACAGTTATTGTCAATGTGATTTTTATTAAGGAGAGATGCTAAAACTCTTTTTTCTAGCTTCATAATATGTGAATCTGGAATGTTAATGTGAATATTATTATTATTATTCTACTTTTTGTGACATTAACTTTTCTCAATTAACCGGTTTAGTCCATAAAATGTAAGAAAATGTTGAAAAATGTCCACCGGTGTTACCTCTAACGTGTTATTTCGTCTTTCAACCCAGAGATATTCTCTTTACTATCATTGAAGAGTGAAGAAACCAGAAAAAAACATATATGAATAGATATAGATACACATGTTGGTATTTAAAAAGCTGGAATCAGCTGAAAAAAAATTACCCAAACCAATTAATCCATTATCAGAATAGCTGGTGATTATTTCATAGTGGACAACTCATTGATTAATTGCTGCAGCTTTATTGCCATATGGCCAAATGGACTCTACTTATAGAAAGGCTTTTAATATTAACCGGTCTCTGTGAGAAATCTGTGGACCATTAATCAAAAAACTAAATGTAAACTGATTTTTTTTTTTGTCCTAAAACTACTATTCAAACCAATTAATCGATGACTAAATAGTTGACGGTTAATTTAATAATCAATTGTTGCAGCTCTAACTGTATATGATTGTTTTGGCTGTATTTTGTACGGTAGATTGCTTTTAATTAATGCTGGTAGTGTTATCATTCATCTGTATCGTCTGCACAACCAAGCCGCCATCGTTAGTGACCTGAAAAGCAATTACCAAGGCTTCAGAAACAGCCTTTTGTGTGTTGTTCTACTTGCAATCTGTAATTAGTTTAATTTTCAGCTACAAGGTCAGCCTTGAGTTGCTCTTTCTTAAAGTGTACTGTAAATGTTGTGTTTTCTGCTGTTTAATCAAGTTTTAATATATTTGTGCTTTAATATTTCTGATTACAGACTGAGCATCACTTCTGAACACCCGTGGTTGTTCCTGATATTAGTATAAGGCATCATCGCTGCCTGTCGAGGCAGAAGAGGGAGGAGTGTGAACCATTCGGTCACAGCGCAGCATCTTAAAGCACCACAGCATCTCTGAGGTGATGGAGTCCTTGTGACACACAGTGTAGACGCTGACTGGAGTCTCCACGGTGATGGATGCAGCCGGCTTCTACCATGGCCGTGTTGGATTACGCTGCCCGACCCAGACTGTTTCTCTGTGATCTGAAGAGGAGGAAGAGGCTACCAGACGGTCCTTCAGCCTCCTGATTTCCCTTTTCCTGGTGAACGAGGCAGATGCTACCAGGGCTCAACCCTTCATCCTAACCATCCGTCGCCTCCTTTCTCCTGTCATGGATCTCCTGTGGGCGCTGTCTGTGTCCATGCTGACGGCGTGCGTCGCCATCCCCATGGATGCGGCGGCCGGCAGCCACAGCCTGTTCACCTGTGAGCCCATCACCCTGCGCATGTGTCAGGGGCTGCCCTACAACTCCACCTTCATGCCCAACATGCTGAACCACTACGACCAGCAGACCGCCGCCCTCGCCATGGAGGTACAGTACCCCGCTGACACGTGATGTAAAAAGCTTTGCCCAGTTTATTTCTTAGATTGCAAGACACAGTGAGGATATATGTTGATATTTTGTGCTTCCAATCAGTAAGAATAATTTTAAAGAAAATAAAGTGTTTTGTCGCCACGGGAAAGCTGCAACCGAAAAATTCAAATTACAGTGTGATGTAGAAAACAATGGGACTCACTGAAACGTAGGCTTATGAATTTGGTTCATGCAAAGTAGCAGCTGTGTGCTCGGTTTTGATTACATGAAATGTACAAAAATGTCATAAAAGCTAAAAAGAAATCATATTTTAGACAAGCTGACAGAAAATGAAAACATAATTACAAGATTTTTGACGTAATTGGGCTCAGCCATGGAGGAAAGCCATGATTCAAGACTGCAGAAGATGACTAATACATACCAAATACAAGTAAAAAAAATCCTATAAATTACTGACATTGGCCTATTTCTGTTTGTTGAGTAGTACTGCTGCAATGTCGTTTTTTTTTTCTGCAAAGGGAAATTTCTGGCATCACTCAAAAAGGTTTAAGGCTCCACAAAAATCATGAGAATTGAGAATTACATGTGAAAATATCATTTTTTTAACCAGCTGTGTTAATTGTATTTTCATTTAGTTGAGCTTATTAGACATTTTTGTTTATAAAATGGTCAAAAATAACAGGACAATACATCCTTTTCTGCCAAATGAGGTAGCACAGACTCATTGTCTTTACTGTACGGAGACCGATCATGCTTCTAGTCGTGTGTAGTCACCCCACAAAGGAACGGTCTGAGCTAAAAACAATCCTGCTACTATTTATATTGTTATTGATTAGTCGTACAGCTATAGATTGGAGACACAACTGGCTCCAAATGGCCTGTAATAAATGGGGTTCTACAGTAATACAAGTAATTGTTTCTCACATTTTGAGAAATGCAATGCTTAATCCGCTTTATATTGGTTGCACTTTTTACTCTTGCATGCTAAACTGTGAACATTTCTTTATTCAGAAGTGATAGCTAGCTGCAGTTGCCCTCCCATAAATTGAAGAGAAATTGGAAAAATAATGTAAAACAGTATGTTTTGTCATATTTGTTTTAACCGTGACCTGGAATTTTTGCTCACGTATTTCTTCTCTTCAGTTTCTTTCTGTTAGTGAACATTTCGTAGCATTTTCTTTTTTTTCTCCGTTCTACAATTGAGTTGGATAGTCAATAGAAAATTAACAAACCACTATTTTTGATACCCAGTTAACGTTTTAAGTTATTTTTTAAGCAAAAATGCCAAATCATAAACCTGAAATTAAACATTACAAAAAAATTATTGACTGTAATTTTGTTTAACCATTTTTATTATCTGGGAATTGTTTAGTCAAGAAATATTTACATTTTTGGTTATCAAATAGTCAAAAATAACAGACAGGTAGTCAGCTTCCACAGACTCAGTGCCTCTTACTGTATACATGCTTACTGTTGTACGTCGCCCCATAAATGTCCATTCAGAACCAGGAAAAACCTTAAACATGACCAATAGATATCTGATAAGTAAGAAGGAATAGTTGCTGTATTTCTGCTATTGTTTATATTCATGAAACTATGTTACAGTTGTGGATTGGAAGAAGGCATGGGTAATGAATGGGCTTGGATCTGAACAAAGTAATACCTGTAACTACAATAACTCACGTCCAAAGTGGCATATCAGGTTTCGAGGTCTTTAAAGTCTATTGGGTTTCGATGTCAGCCACGGTTTGCGGTTCTCCTTTAACATTGTATATTGTTATATTTTTTAAAGGAATGTGACCTTTTTTCTTTATGCCCATTCTTCCCTCCTACTTTCTTATTGTTCTGAGCATTTTCTCTGGTTTCCTTCACTCCTTTTCTTTGTTGTGACACAAGTTTTTGTAGGTATAGGTGACACATCTGCAAACACACAGATTCAAAAACACAACAACGTACAGTAGCAGACAGCATTTCTGTATTTATGTGTTAAACAGGTCTGGACGGGAGTTTGAAATCTAATTAGTCTCCTGCACATATTGAAAAAGTGCACTACCTGCCCCATGGACATCAGTAGCCTAGATAGCTACCACCACGGCCAACTGGATATGTGCTGAGAGTTGGTAATATGTTAGTGCTACCCTACTTAAATTTGGCTCCTCTAGCTCCAGGGATTGGGAGTATATTACCCAAACATTAAGCAGAAAATTAAGTTTTAATATTTGTCGCTGCAGGCCATGAGAACAGTGCATTATTAAACGCACACAGACTTAACAGGGTGTGTTGTCCTAAAACGGTTTCTGGCCGCACATCTGGCATGCTGACAGACAGGGTGATTTGCCACTACGTGCAGAGACTTTTCACATCAGTTGTTGTGCATCAAAGCTGGTTTTCATGACAGAGTTTTCTGCAGTTACTGTTTCATTTTTGGTTCAGTTGACAGATTAAAGCTCAGAATTCAGTGTTTAGTACAAGCTTTATTGTTTTAGCCTCTTAGGCAATCTATAGATTTAGCGGCCACAGCAGCTGACTATTGTTATGGCTGTGTTATCCTCTTTGAAACGTCGAGTTAGGCATTTAAGCACAATCATGGAGCAGATGCATCACCTCGTTAAGTTAATCCCATCCTTTATATAGGCTGATCCCTCGTGAAGCTCAATCTATCGAGCAATTACTGGCCAAACCGCACCAAAACACGAGATTGGATGCTCTGTTGGCTAAACTGTCTGCTTATGTGTGCGTGTCGGTGCATCCATCTATATTTATCTGAGTTTATCTCGGCATCATGTTCCCATTTACTCTCGCTCCCTCCACCACTTTTACCCTTCGACCCTGCCCCTCCCCGCCCCGCCTGGCACAGCCATGATGTCGATGTGCGGCACCTGCCGACCATCTGTGCCGGCTCCACTTCGCTGTACTCAGCATGGACGCACTGAGCGAGATGGATAGATGGAGGGCGGGAGGAGCTGTGTGCCACAAAAATCCAGGGTTATGTAACCTCTGAACATGCCCTGCCCGGCTGTGAGAGCACGCAGCATCACATCACATCGCAGCACGTCACAGCTGCACTCGCATTTGGGCTTGTCTTTGGAAATGATGCAAGTGCTCCCATGGCCGTCTGCTCAGACTGTGTCCTTCCTTGTCATTGCCGAAATGCTCGCTCTCATCTTCTGGACATTGCCATGTTGTTTTCATACATATTCAGGGGGATTTTTTTGGGGTGAAAACGGCTGTATGTTGTGTAGTTAAATCATTTCTCTCATTGCTGAAATCTTACTGAACCAGTGCTGTGTTTTTTGAGGACAGGTTTAGCTTTTTACGCCTAATCACAGTGTGTGTGTTGCAGTGAACAGCGAGAGGCACGTCTGGTTTAGACGGTGTTCACTTTGATTTGTCATGGATTCACAATTAAGTCTCTTTTAGCGCTCAGAAATGCTTTTTGGGTTTGGAAAACACATGGAAACCCAATAGGTTCCAAATCATGGAGACTATGCCTCTGTTTGGCTCTTGTTTTGCAGATAACTCGCCCTAGATCCAGTTCATGGGAGAATTCAAAGCCGGTAAGACGTTGAGGGCAGCCAAATGAGAATTGACAGTTGATTTTAAAGGGAATTAGGTCTGCTGAATAGCCATGATAATGATGATGAATGCCTTGCACCGTGGAGAAACTGGGAGTTGGACGAGAACCAACGCCTGCGGTTTTTGCAGTTTTTGTATAAACCCCCTGAAGTGGTGTCTTTGGATTTCTTTTTTCATGTCTTGCCTTTCAAGGCCCTTTCAAGGTTTGGAGTTTTTTTGGAAAGTGGGGTAATTTGTCATTAAGCTGTTAGTTATAAACCTATAAAAATTTGTAAAACCGCTGTCTAATGATGTTTAAATTAGATTTTTTTGTGTAAGACTGCAAACCACAGTTTATATTTACACTAGTGCAAAAAAAAAATGTTTTTACTGTATTGCACAGATACATTTTAAATACATTTTTTATACCTGCCTGCAAAGAAGCAAGACAAACATTTGAAAAACAAAAAAAACAAAAACTGGATTTTTATGTTTTGGCATTTATCCTGGCTCAGTCAGTCATTGCTGACCGCCAAATGACCTCGCAGCTGAAGTGGGACAGCGGCCTCAGGGCTTGGGAATTGGCTATTTCTGTGCCACAATGATATTGTGCCACATTCACATAAGATAAGTGAGAGCGTGGCGGATTTGACTGGCATTACAAAAAGAAAAAAAAAGAAATGGGTTAAAATCCCCTTATATAGAGATAGATGCACACTGTAGCTACCAGATGAATGTAAAGCAGCGTGGCTTCATCACTGGAAATCAATTACGCTGGTATGAACTGTCCTTGGCATCCGAGACAGGCGGCATTTGGTTCACAACTCCGTGATGATGTACAGTATGATATCATAACTGCTCTTTCTTTGTTACATTTCTGAATGAGTAAAATTCCTCACGGTTTTTGTGTTTTCCATAAAGTTGAGACAATTTGCGGTACCGGTTAGTTTTACTTTTGCAAATTATTACACAGATAACCAACAACATTAAAAGCACTGACAGGTGAAGTGAATAACATTGATCGCCTTGTTACAATGCAGTGTTGTGCTGGGAAACCTTGGCTCCTGGAATTTGTGTGAATGTTTTTTTGACACGTACTAGCTACCTAAACAATGTGGCAGACTAGGCACACCCTCTCATAGCAACGGCACCTTGCCACACCGCAAAATTGCTCAGGAACGGCTTTAGCAGCACGAAAAGAGCCCAAGGGGTTGACGAATCCTTTAAAGTCCCCAGATCTCATCCAATCGAGCATCCGCGGATGCTTCAGTCAACAAACCATGGATTCGAAAGGGACGTACATGATATTCGGCAGGTGGTTTTTATGTTATGGCTGAGTAGTGTAGGGCTGCCACCGAACTCCAACCATTTGTATGAGAAATCACACATCAGTCTCGTACTGGATTCACATGATCTGCTACAGAGAACTGAATGAAACGTTAAATCTGGGAATTAACTAATACAACACATTTTTTGGATTATATAGTTGAATGTTCACTGCTGTAGCTGCCTTGTGCTTTATTCTACAGCTAGTAGAGGACGCTACCAAATGTAGGAAATGTGACCAAAGCATACTACTGCAGATATTTTATAATGGGGTCATTGCATCTAAAATCATCAAATTTTTAAAAGTTTCTGCTCGACCATCTCTGATCTGTCTAAATTTTTTATACCATAAAATATAGATATTTATAAAGGTATTTGTGAGGTTTTACCTTTAATACTTTTTGAGATTTTTCTTTTTGTATTTCCCGTTGACCCCCTTTTAGCATGCATTTTGTACACATTAATATTTGAAGCTATGTTCAAATGACAATATCTCAGGAACTGTAAAAGATAAAAGCCTGAATTTTTTTATTTCTTATCATACTGTTGATACAGAATCATTTTTGGACTGCAAAGAGTGGTCCAAAAATAAAAAAATATGCCCATATGAGAAAAAAAAAAAAAAAAAGTGAGAAAAAAATGAAAGTGGGTCAATGGGCAACAAAACAAAAAAACTTTAAAAGTAATTGATGCGCTAATCTAAAATTTTACAGATAAGATTTAGCATATGCATAGTTTTATGATAAAAATGTTTCAAGCAGTCCCCTGATGATTTGGGATGGAGCCAGATTATGGTAAAAGTAAAACTACCTTCTTGTTTCTCAGACTTTTAGCTGGAAAACTGGTTTCAGAAGGAGAGAAGATGGGGTGGTGGAGGTGGTTGGAGTCATGTGACCGATTGTCATGGTAAAAATAATGACAACAGGGATTGCTTGACTGTTTCTTTGAGGCCAGATGGACCAAGCAAAGGTCAGGGCCAACTAATTACATTAGACTGATAACTGGGTTTGTTTACATGAAGCCAAAGCCACGCCAGCAAATCATTTTTATTGGCAGCAAGATAAAACAAGAGGGAAATTCAGTGACGTGTCTTATGTTGTCACCATGGTGGAAATTAGAGGTGCTGACCAGGTTGCTAGGCTTTTTCTCGGTTATCTAGATCTCAGCTATTTGGTGTTTGTTTTGTCTTGCATTTAATGCTGCATGAAGGACGCTCAGTGACACAAAGACTAATAAGTGGCCGTTTTTAATCTGCTCGCTCCCACTTCCACTCATTTCCTCCTTCTTTCAGGTTGTTAAATCAGCCTCTTGTCTCAGGTTTACAACACGTCCAGATAAAACTGTGTCAAGTTACAGCTGCTGTGTGGAATAACCCAGATACTCCACCCATTCTGCGTGAATGGATTTGTAAAGGAAAGGGAAGGTGTGTGATACTTTGAGTAAAATGCTGATGCAGCCTTGTTTGCAGCAAGTCTGTTAAAACATGCTGGAGTGCACTTAGAAGTGCATTGTTTAGCATGTGTTAGCTAGTAAAGATGTATCCCAGCTAAGCACATGCAGACACAACATGGTCTGATAAATCCTACCCAGCGTGACCCAGCCTATAAAGGAGCCTGTTGTTTTATTTAATGTCCAACACCGTGTTTATTGGCTGAGGAGTGAATAAGAAGCACATCCAGAGAGCGACTCGCTGGTCCACAACAACCTTTCTGTGTGTGTGTGTGTGTGTGTGTGTGTGTTGGACATTACACACTGTCAAAGCGCAACGTTTTCAAACACTTTCTTAGTGGCGAATGACACGGCTGACTCGGTCGACCCATCCCTCCTCTCCCACTCTCTCACCCCTCCCTCCCCCGTCTCTTTTGTCCTCCCCCTCCCCCTACGCAGGGCTCACCCGTTGCCCAGGAAACAGTCCCAATTGTGCCGTTAACAAAGGCAGCGGAGGCCTTTCTTGCCTCCCGGGAGGTGGTCCCCTCCGCCCTGCACCCTGACCTCCTCGAACCCCGCTCTCCTCCCTCTTCCTCCTCCCTCTTCTTCCCCGGTGATGCATCACTCGTCGCCATGGTGCTGAGCTTGGAAATTTAAAGAATTGGAATGGCAGCGGAGGAGAAAAGAGGGGGGAGGGAGAAGATGTAGGGGGGTGAGAGGCTTGAATGGGGGATGATGGGAAGAGAGGTGACTGGGAGGTATTTATAAAAAAAGCAAATCAACACAGACCAGTTGGCCACGGTGGGCTTCTTTGTCACCGACTCATCAGTCACAGCATCTTAGCAGCTGACTCAGAGCCTTCATTAAAAACTAATTACTTCAGCATTAGGAAGGTACATACAGCCACCCTCGGATGCACTTCATTGGACTAGGCCGTATTAATAATTAATATCACGACAATCTTGATCTGATTCAGAGCAGGCTGGATAATCTCAAAACGGCACAGAGGTGAAACTAAGGTCAAGGCTGTTTTCCTTGGTTCTTCAAAGACTGGCATATTCAAGGTTTTTGCCTGACAAAAATATGCAGAAATATGCAAAAACACACGATAAGTAAACAAATGTATGTTCGCACCACTGAACTGGAGGGCATTATAAAGTGTGATGACTGAAAATACTATTCCTTATCTTCTTTCTCATCTTAGTTTGTGAAAGATTTCTGTGTTAACTCTCAACCACAGATATAAAACCATTATTTTTGGTGTCAGGCTGCCACTGTTTTTGCGGTTGATTTATGCATGTTGGGTTCGATAATGCACCAAGGTGAATTCAGTGAACTACACTTAATGAGACAGTGGATAGCAGGCTGATTCTGTACACTATATAATTTTTATCACATAACTCCTGGTCACAGCTCAGTCACTGGTGGTTTGTTGGTTGCACCAAGGGGCACAAAATTATTATTATTATTATTTTTTTTTTTTTACAGAATCTGGTTAGCGCAAAGGCTGCTAGGTGGCTCGGTAGTTAGCACCGTTGCCTCGCAGCTAGAAGATCCCCGGTTTGCGTCCCGGTGAGGATGCCCGGGATATTTCTGCATGTTCTCCCCATGCAGCTTGGGTTTTTCTCTGGCTTCCTTCCACAGTCCAAAAACATGTTGAGGTTAATTGGTGATGCTAAATTGTCCGTAGGTGTGAATGTGAGTGTGCTTGGTTGTCTGTCTCTAAGTGTAGCCCTGTGATAGACTGGTGACCTGTCCAGGGTGTCCCCTGCCTTCACCCTGAGTCAGCTGGGATAGACTCCAGCCCCCCACGACCCTAGTGAGGATTAAGCAGTGTATAGATAATGGATGGATGGTTAGCGCAAACAGTTTATTTTTAGTGAATTGTTAAATGAGGCATGTAAAATGAATATCACAATTTTAGGATTAGATTATAGCCTTGTTCTTGTTTTTGATGTATTTTTTCCTCCACTTTTGTCCAGCTCCTTTTTTGTCCCTGTAGTATTTTATATATCAGTTTGTGAGAATTTTGGTTGTGAGTATTTAAAACATTTATACCATTAGGGTGACTAGGACAGTGGTGACCATTATTTGATGCTGAATTACGATTGCTCAAAAATAGATTTTTCGGTAGAGTAATATCTGTCCATTCATTATTTTAAAGATCATTGTTTTGCACAAGCTAAAAGCTGTGCACCAGCATTTGTTACTACATTTGTCCCCCTCATTGGCTGGTTTGTTGGCCTTCTTTTACAGTCCCAGAATACACTCCAGGATTAACCAACATGTCTGACTGTGTGTGAGCCTGTTATTTCCACAGTGGCGTATTATTCCACATTTTCAGAGATCAAAAATTCACTAACAAACTCCCATGAATACATAATGACTGGAGCAGTGGGATCGAAGCTGAAATTACATTAGCATATCACCCCCGCCTCCAAGCTTGCCATTCTGCAGAGTTGTGTATTACACGCTTGATTCTCCTTACACGGCCCGCTCTCGGGTGGAAAACGCCATGACAAACCCCTGGCCATTGATCGGACCAGTGGTTCACCAGCTGTTTCCAGTGTGGCCATTAGCACTGAATCCCCTGTGGAGATCGTATGTGCTCTGCAGGGCCTCAAGATGTTGGTGTTTTGAGCTGTTTAGGCCGCTGACTGTGTGGGTAAAGCTGTGACCAGCCATATGTCCCATCCACCACCAGTTCAGTCCTGCCCACACTGGCTCACATGATGGGTTGACTGTCATAAAATGGCTGAATGGAGATACTGAAGAGATGGAGGAGGGGTGAGAGAGCAAGAGAAGGATGGATGATGGAGTAGTATAAAAATAGAAAAATGTGGAGCGTGATGAATAGAAAGAAGGATGAATGTGAGAATAAAAGAGTTTTTTTTCCCACTAGATCATCACTCCTTGTAGCCTATATATTTACTCAACCGTTTCCTGTGGCTTCACACTCTGTAGTACAGTACAGCGTAGTACAGTGTTGTGCTCTATGGAGCATATCTGTAGCCTGCGGGACTCAATACGGAGTGCGAGAGCGAAGATAGAACTCACTTTAGCTGCATTAGGTCATGTTTGAGTGGTTAACCAACAGTGACAGGGCAGCACTGATGAAGTAATACATGTCACAGGACTGCTTACTGGCAACTAAATGCAAAGGCAGTCACAAGGAGGATAAGAGGAACAGTAGCACCTATTTTCCCACTAGTTGCAGGGTGGAGTGAGTTCTGTTTTTTTTTTTTTCTTTCTTGAGAACAAGATACTCTCGTTTCCTCGACCCTGTTGAACCTGGCAACCTGGCTCTCATTTAATAGTGTAGAAATAATTCACCTACGAGCAGCCATTATTGTGAACTATATTTTACTGTATTTGTGTCAAGCCATTTTGAGGTTTTTGTAATTGTTGTGATTTCACAGGATTGTACTAATCACACATATACTGATAAGTATGTCCACGGTGGTAATGTCTGTTCCTTTTTTTGTAAACTTTGGGTTACTGTAGATGTTCAGGTGTTGTGATCTTGCCTCTGAGCTCATACTAACTGGAGATTTGATAGTATTTCACCATAGTTTAGGGCTGAACGATAGGAAAAAAAATATCATAGTGTAATTATTATGACAGATAATACAGTTTACAGTCTTAGCGGGAGAGGTAGTTTTTGCATTTCGTATAAACTGAAACAGATATAAAATAGATGGTGTGATTTTTGCTGTAGTTTGTACCAAGCAGACTTGTACTCTTACATCTGGCAGATAAGATTTGTGGATCCGTAGCACCATGTTGCTTCAGGTAATATGATGTGTTGTTACACCTTTTCATGCAGCTCCTGTGATTGATTTGGATATTGTATTTGGCCAAATTGCAATTTTAACAGTATTTCTAAACATTGTTCAGCCTAACTATACATGTCTGCTTTTAATCATTTCAGATGGCTTTCTTAGATGTTAGGAATGAAACATTTCCGAACCAGCAAATGCACAGTTTTTGATATTTTCTTGCAGTAGTTTTTCTCTGATATTACATGTTTCTCAATTGTATAAAATGTTAGAAAATGGTAATAAAAAAAATAAATATTGCTCAGTGTTTTCCAAAGCCAAATATGACAAACATATTATTTAATTCACAGCTTTCCTGTCCCTCTGAAATATTCACATTTAACAAGCTGTTACGGGGCAATTTTGCCTTTTTGATTTTCTTTAAAAACGTATTCAAACAAATCACTCTGTTATCAAAATAGTAGGTGATTAATTTAATAGTTGACAATTAATTGAATAATTTCCAGACTTCTACTGCCAAGATTTTGTTAGGTTTTTTTTGTAAAAAAAAAAAAAAAAAAGAAAGAAAGAAGAAGCTTTTTTCCCATTTTTAAATTTGACTATTGTAAGGATTCTGAAGGCCTTTAATAAAAACACTAAATGTAAACTTTTTTGGTTGTGTTTGAACAAAGGCAGGCAGCTGAGCTTTTTAGCAGACACCGTTCAGTGTGATTGATAGTGATCTGCAGTAATGGACCCGTTTTAAGGTGCATCACGCTCACAGCAGTTGTGTTTGCGCTTCAGAGATGATTCTAGATCAGGACACGCAATGAGCACTTGTGTGTCTGGACAGTGGTGCTCAATGAAACGTGATGACTCCATTTGTAGAGGAATTACACGATCGACTGGTTGATTGATCTCAGTTATGACAGGCGTGTAAGTCATCCAAATTGACGCTTTGCATTTTAGAGGGCATGAGCTTAGCTAAGACTCACGTTACAGATCCTACAAGTGATCGTAAATCTTTGCCATCATACATACATCCCTGATCTCTCACAGTGGAAAAGATTCGCCAGTCTGAGCGCATCAGTGCCCTTCTCTTGGCAGAAAAGCGATACGAACAAGAGGATGACAAAAGCTGCACGAATGTCGGTGCTTTGTGCTTCAAGGGCCAAGCCTAACAGCCATTATAATCCTTTTTACATAAAGACATCTCATGTGGGTGGCAGACAAACATGCTGTCAGGAGAAGGGCATGCACTGATGTTGTAGACATATGGAGGGAACAACTGTCAAGAGTCTGCTCAAATCTGATTGCAGTTGAGTTGGCAAAATCCTGCATCACTGGTTCTGCATTTTAAGCCAGAAAATGATGTTAGAATGACCAGATGCTGCAGGAAATCATTTTTATTTCTAAGGATATGTACTGTGTATTAAATAAAGGATTACATTGAATGATCATCTGTTTTTAGTCAAATATTCAAGATTTAGTCTAAATGAAGTTATATAAAAGCAGCCTCTTGTTTTCTTTTCATGTTAGATTTTCTTGCAAATCCAATCTTAAGATTTTATTTGATGCAGATCTGTTATATCTTGTAATGCCTCCATCTGGGTCAGAAAGGAATAAATAACTGCTGATCTGTATGCTGAATAATTTCTGTATACATTACTCTGCAGCTCACCTGCTCCTCCTTTAGCTCTGTCAGCGTAACATCTTTGGAATATGAAAGAATTTCCTCATTAGCTCAGCAGTATTTCTCTTAAAGCACTTCATGAAAAATATTTAGAAAGCTAGGTTTAGTGGCATTTGGTCAGGTGTTACAGTATGCCTAATACACAGTTTAATTAACACAGATAAGGCTTTTTCTGTGTTCTAATCTGAAGAAGCAGAACTGAATGTTAAACTTCCCTAATATCCACCCCTCCAACAAACGCATGGACAAATTACCCCTGCTGCTTGTCTTCTCCTCACCCCTCCTCCCCCGTCCCTTCCCCCTCCCTGTCACTGTCTGTCATAATAACCTCTGTCTTTAAATTCTGGGGGAGGGCGCCTACTGTGTGTCTGATTGACTTGGGTGTGGTCGGAGGCCTCTCTGTAATGCACACAAACACAGAGGTCTATGCAAATACACTCATACAAATACATGCATCCATGCACAGTTGGATACATGTATTTGTATATGTGCTTTCCCGCTCGCTCAGTCACCCACTCCTCCTTTTTGCATATTATCATCATGCTTCCTGCATTCACACTGCCTCTTGGCACAGTTTATATGTGAGAGTCCATTATTGTGCTGGTTTGTGGGTGTGTTAGCGTCTAAATAATACACTTCCGCTGGTACTTTTTCTTGTGTGCGAGTGTGTGCACGGTGCCACAGTGTTGTCAGTCAGTCACAGCGTGGTCCTCCCTGTAACACAAAGACCCTGTCAGCAGCAGCAACAGCCCTGTGTGAGTGTGTATTTGTGTGTTTGTGCTCCTCCTATGTGGAGGTTGGAGGGAGGCAAGAAGAAGGAGGCGATGGAGGAGGGGGGAGCTGAAATTATCGGGGTGGAGGGGATTATTAGAAAAGGGGCCAGAGTTGTTTTTATGGACTCATCTCCAGAAAATGTCAGTTGACATGCTCCACTGATCTCTTTGTGCCGCTCTTTGGCTCAGACTCTGAGGATGGAGTAACGCTCGAGTTTAGGGCTGTAGTGGTATTTTCTGAAACTGTTTTGAATAACTTCCACTGGTTGTGCTGGTTTATTTTCCATATATTTAAAATTCTCTCACTGTGTCCCTTCATGCAGCCCTTCCATCCCATGGTGAACCTGCAGTGCTCTCCAGAGCTCAGGATGTTCCTCTGCGCCCTCTACGCCCCAGTGTGCACCGAGTATGGCCGAATGACTCTGCCCTGTCGCCGCCTCTGTCTGCAGGCCAAGAGCGACTGCTACAAACTAATGGACATGTTTGGTGTCAGCTGGCCAGAGGAGATGGACTGCAACAGGTTGGCACAACAGTAATAATTCTTTTCTGCTGGATTTATCTCAGTGGCGACAACCCCTTTGTGGGAGCAGTAATAAATCAGCAGCAGACCAGCAAGTGTGCTGAAAGTGATTTATTTTGACAACCGTAAAACAGAAGAAGTTGAGCGATTAGAAGAAAAGATTGAATATTAGTTAAGCTGATCCACAGGATTGCACCAAAAAATGCCCTCTAAATATAAAACAGTAATAAATCAATGTGAACGCTTAACTTTCATGATAGCACTGGAATGTAGCGCTTACTGATCTCTGCATTGTTTTTCGATTTCTTTGTGAGAATCTCTTAGATTTTTAAGAACTGGTTCCTGAAAATGACAATAATACATTTTTAGACTTTGTTTTCTTGGAGGGCATATTAGTTTTTCAGCCAGAAAATTGATTCAGTCGAGTCAAATCCAACTAAATACGTCAACAACAAGACAGTGCACAGGCATGGCCAATACAGTATCGCAGCAACATTGCATTCAGAAGTTGTGAGAAATGAAGTGTTGAAGGCAGCAGCTGAAGCTGAATAGTCTTTTCCTAAACACTTTTCTGTGACCTCAATAGAAAACTTCATGAGGTCAAGGAAAGATGTGAAGGACAATTAATGAGGACATAAGGAAAAGATGGTGCTAAAAACAATCTGACTGCACTTACACTATAAATGTTAATCATGTGATCAGTTGACATTGTTGAAGTGGGTCTGCCGTGGACGGTGTGTCACTTTGAATATTGCAGGTGGATTCTTGTGCATTATTCTCTTTCCTTTCATAAAGGATGTATCAGTGTATCTGATGCTGAAGGATAAAAGAGAGGAAGTGCTGAAGCAACTTTCCTTAGAATTTTGGAGAATCCAACCAACTCTTATCATGGCTGCTCCTTCTCGATCATTTCACTTAGAAACATTCCTGAGCACAGAAGACTATTGGACTGCAGCCAGTAAAATAAATGAAAGTTTCTTTAAACACGTGGCAAAAAAACCTGTAGTATTCACAGTCTGTTAATCTGTTGAATATTTTCTTGTCTAGTCTATAAATTGTCAGGATAAGGTTAAACAATTTTTGAAAAAGCCAAAGGTGACATCATCAAATGTTTAGTTTTGTCCACAATACAAAGATAATTAGTTTATTACTATAAAAGATGAAAGAAAACAAAAAATCTTCCCCAAAGTTTCAGCTAAAGAGGTTCATTACTACAACATCCTATCCTTATTCCCAGGCAGCTTTCTTCTAAAAAAGACAAAAATACTGGATTTGGCTTGTTACACAAAAGGCCGTGATTATGTAACTTAAAAAATAAAAGCAGTGAATGCTTATTGGTTGGATTATTTGTGTTTTGACAAGATTCAAGTCTTTGCAGGTTCTTCTCCTTTATACTGTACTCATATGACCTGTAACCACCAGGTGCCTGGAAGGTAGAAAAATGTCTGTAGCAATTTAATAAAAAGCTGTGACGAGCTTTTGAATGTGGTTGACTGTTACATAATGTTGGCAGCATGTGCAGTGTGTTGTTGAAGGCTTAGCAGCTGAAAGTACCCCGAGGTCATCACCTCTCGTCTCCTCCCAGGTTCCCAGACTGTGATGAGCCCTACCCCCGTCCTGTAGACCTCCTGTCCAGCTCAGACACGACCGAGTCGCCCATCTCCGTCCAGAGAGACTACGGCTTCTGGTGCCCCCGTGAGCTCAAGATCGACCCTGAGTTTGGTTATTCCTTCATGGGGGTTCGTGACTGCTCTCCTCCGTGTCCCAACATGTACTTCACACGTGAAGAGCTGATGTTCGCCCGCTACTTCATCGGGGTGGTTTCCATCGTCTGCCTGTCCGCCACCCTCTTCACCTTCCTGACTTTCCTCATCGACGTGTCTCGATTCCGCTACCCAGAGCGACCAATTATTTTTTATGCCGTGTGCTACATGATGGTCTCTTTGGTGTTCTTCCTGGGATTCCTGCTGGAGGACAGAGTTTCCTGTAATGCAGCGATTCCTGGGAGGTTCAGGGCTTCAACGGTGACTCAAGGCTCCCATAATAAGGTCTGTCCTTGACTTCATCTTCTCTCCTCATTTTCGGCTGCCTTCACCTTGATAGTAACCTTTTTTTCCCGTCTCTCCCAGGCCTGCACTCTGCTCTTCATGGTGCTGTACTTCTTCACCATGGCTGGCAGTGTGTGGTGGGTTATTCTGACCATCACCTGGTTCCTGGCTGCTGTACCTAAGTGGGGCAGTGAAGCTATAGAGAAGAAGGCCCTCCTCTTCCATGCCTGTGCCTGGGGCGTCCCTGGCGTCCTCACCGTCACTCTGCTCGCCATGAACAAGATCGAAGGAGACAGTGTCAGCGGTGTTTGCTTTGTTGGTCTTTACAACCTGACAGCACTGCGTTGGTTTCTGCTGGCTCCACTGGGACTGGATGTAGTGGTGAGGAAGAGTACTGTAGAAAACACTGCAAACACACTTTACTCTCTCATCGGCTTAGTAGCTTAAAATTAGCTGCAATCTGTAGATATTTTTAATTTTTTGTTGTAAATTACCACATTCTTTCCTATGTAATGTTTAATTTTGCCTCACAATTTAATTTACTAAATAAAGCCGCTGACAGACCGATGGTCATCCTTTCTCATGCCATCATAGGTGGGTGTGGCGCTGCTGCTAGCAGGTATTGCCGCTCTAAACAGAGTCCGCATGGAGATCCCACTGGAGAAGGAGAACCAGGAGAAACTGGTGAAGTTCATGATTCGTATCGGCGTGTTCTCCGTGCTCTACCTGGTTCCTCTGCTGACCGTTCTGGCCTGTTACCTCTATGAGAGCAGCTACAGAGCCGTCTGGGAGACAACGTGGGTCCAGGAAAAGTGTAGAGACTACCACATCCCCTGCCCATATCAGGTAATATACATAATATCTAACTGTGTATTGTATCATTGCATATCACAAATAATTTGCAGCCTGTACTAGTTTTGACTAGTAACTCCCAGTATCATGACTACCCTCCACAATGAGGCTTGAAATCTGCTGGAGTACATTATGTGTTTTTACTGCTAAGTTAAAAATATATATTTACAGCTTCATTGTTACAGGCTAATAATAGTTGCATACATATTCTTTGTCATGTGGTGCTGACATCAGAACCTGCCATCTAATTTTAAACAAACACATAGTGTAGGAATAGATAAATGTCTCCTTTCTGACAGGAGTGATTGAGATTTGTAGGAGACGTGATAATATTATCTTGCAAACATTCACACGCAGACAAAACTGTTGGTACCCCTTGGTTAATGAAAGAAAAACCCACAATGGTCACAGAAATAACTTGAAACTGACAAAAGTAATAATCCTGAAAGACTGAAAAAAGTTGCTGCAATTGTGTTTGTAGACATCTTTTCCAGCTAAGCAGCTGTGTAGCAGCTGGACTAACGTTACTACAGAGACCGAGTCACTCCATCATGTAGATCAGCTGTGATGTGATATCAAACCACTGTGAAGAGTATAAAACTATTACAGGTTATTTACTGTGAAAGACTGCAGCTCGTTTTGTTTTGTCTTATATTATAGCAATTTTAAATTAAAGCCGCAAGCGGCAATGGAAGGGTCCTCGCCCTACGCTTGTCGGCCTTCACGCACGGCGGGGTGTGGCGCAAACCTGCTCCGGGCGGGACTGTGATCCGGCATGTCGAGTTTGGGGCAGATCGGAGCAAGTGTGGCCTAGTTACGAGCCACTTCCTGTTTAGTGGC
>NW_007578230.1:0-5318 GCF_000690725.1 Stegastes partitus
AACTAAATATACTGAATTTAAAGTTTGTACACATATATACATGTTCTGACTTATTGTCATCCCTGTAATTAAGACAAGTATCAGTTATAATAATTATATTTGGCAGCAAATTTCTCACAAACAAAACACAAATATGATCATATTTGCTTTGAGGGAATTTACTTGAGGGAAGACGGCCTGGTGTGGTTCAAACCATGCAACACAGGTACAGAGGTCTGTCTGGGGGCGACACCGCTGCTGCACGATCCGTAAGGTTTACTCGTTTTCATACATTCGATAAAGAGCTTCAAGCACACAAAACAGAACTTCACCTTACATCGGGGACAAATAATGGATTTACAGAATTTCTTGCTGTGCTCCAGCAGTGAGCCACAGGTGGGACAGGCCCGGATGGAGGGACACCCAGGGACTCCCACCACAGACTCAAAGACAATATCTGGGCAGGTTTGCAGGGTTCTTAGGATCTGGTTGCAGCAGCCATCATTTCCACAACAGTCTGATCGTGGCTGTGGACCCTTCCATGTCCTCAAACACTGCCAACAAAATTTATAAGTCCTTCCCTTCTTTGCTGTGCACACTTCACAGCTGACACACAGGTTGGAGTCACTCTTTCTCATCACAAAGGATTTGCATCCAGGACACTATCACATAGACATAGTGAAAGAAAACAGTTAAGGTTTTATTATTATTATTATTATTTAATTCTAATACTAAGTAACAGTGTCACAAGAGCAACTAGTGAATATTATATTTTCAAAGGTACACTTACTGCTTTGATATGAAAGTTCTGTCTGGCAGCATTGAAGGCCAACGTTTCTTCAAAATGTTTCTTCTCTCCAGGAGTCAGAAGAGCCATTTTACAAACCTCCACATAAGGCCACTCAGCGGCACAACCAAACTGGCCACACACAAACTTGCTTTCACCCTGAAATGAAATATCAAAAAGTGCACAGTTTGAACAAAAAATCTGCATCATCGTGTCATTATTTTTCCTGCTATAAAATGACTTATATGTATCTCTACCCCATAATTTCCTTTAAAAATCTATGAAGACCCCTCCTCTCTCTCCACCCACTCACTGCAGATCAGCACACCAGCTCACACGCGGCTGTGCTCAAACGCTGTTGAGCTACTTTACACAAACACAATGGCAAGTTATTTTTGGAGTAATTCATTCACACGTTAGAACCTGAAACCGATTCTGAAGAAGAAAAGTGATACAGAAAGTCCCACCAGGAAGTCGATATGATTGGTCCCTTAGGTGTGTTACATATGAATCCCAGGAAGTCTAAATCTGTGTTTTTGAGACTGTCAGTGCATTGCAGTTTCAAGGTGGAAGGGCTCAGCCATACTGTGGATGAGGTGTCTAGTAGCTTATGTAACACACCATATGGACTTGTTAACAATACATAAAATAACTTGATCGTCTCTGGAACGGGTGTTTATAGAATATGAAAACTTCTTCAGCCGCACTGAACAGTAACAAGACCCTGATTATTATTATTCTCATTATTATCATTATTTTACCGATTCGCCTGAGCTTTCATAATGTACTTTGTGAACAGAAACTGTATTATTTAGAAATCAAGTTCACACCATCCATCACTAGTATCCTACCTGGTCCAGCTGCATGAGACACCATTTGGTGAGAGACGTCGGGGTCACAGCATGACCACAGGACATCTGAGCTCTTAGAGACTTGAAGCCTTCACACAAAACTGAGAAAAAGGACAGACAAGCGAAAAAAAAAAAAAGTTACACATAAACAAAAAGCAATATCTTGGTCATATAGTTGAACCCATTATATCTTGTGTCATTTCTTTGAGGAATTTAAAAAGGAGGTCTACTTACAGTCTAAGCCGTCTTCTCCATCCACAAATTTCAGTGTTTTATCACTTGGGTCGTAACATTTCTCCTGTATAGCTGCTGGAGTTGTCATTTTGGAGCCCATTTAAAAATGGTGCGTTTGAGTTTCCTGCAAATAACCAACAGCAGCAGGCGAGGAGCAACAAAATTACTTTCGGTTTCACTTCTAAAAGCAAACAATTTAGGGGAGGGGGTGTTGGGGGCACCAGCAGCTACATGTTGGATGTTCAATACAACAGTAAAACGCAGACTAGCAGACACTGAGGGTGCGCGTCCCGGTGCGTAAATCAACTAGAAACTCAGCTTTCAGACGGATCAGCCTTCAGATATATTAATTTCAGCTGAATCGGACGTATTTAACATGCAAATCAGTGATGCTGTGATTGAATCAGGCTGTGTTTTTACCTGTACGGGAGATCTGCGAGTGACCACCGTGTTTGGAGAGCTGTCGTCAGCGCGTAATGGAAAGGCTGCACTGCTGCAGCGCGTACGTAGGAGGAAGTGTGGACAAAATGCCTTAACAGCACAGACACATTTTTTAATAGTTGATGTGACAGTGGTTGCACGGTGAAGACGAACAACCTAAAAACCAAACATGCATGTACTTGTACCGTCGTTTTCTTTGATCAACAGATATAAACTACGGAACCCACAGTGTGGAAACGATGGCGTGTCGTGCTGCTATCATCCACGTGATTTCTCTTCACAGGCTGGAGATTAACTGACAATAAGCAGGGGACTTTCCAGCATGGCCGGTGTTCTGGGGGATTTCTGTTTTTATTTTTTTGCTACATTGCCACTTGTGTGGAAATATTTCTTTGTATGTCTTTCTAAAAAATATAAACATATATGTATAATATAAGATGATAATAATAAATGCTTGTTGATATGTCACTTGAATTAAGGCTATATTGCAAAATGTGTTGTTGTGACCCCACATTTATTCAAAGATTTGACTGTATACTTGCAATTTAACTTAGTCTAAAGCGAGAGTTGTGACTAACAGCACAAAAGCATAGAGAAATGCATTTAGAAATAAATAAATCAATAAGAGGAAGTTTTTGTGCAGCATTTCCAAAAATGAAAGTAATTCTGAATAAGAATTAAAAAGTGAAGTAAAAATCGCCTGACACAAGACATTTGCTCTCATTTTGGATGCTCAAACTTTGGTTTTTATGATATACATGACAATAAAGTCTCCTAAATGAGCAAACGGGGTCATGGTGACATGAAATATGATACAATGTGATAAAAGCGAAAGGACTGCCCCCTATTTTGGTGACAGTATAAAACAAAGACATCTGACTGAATGTGAAAGCTCTTGGAAAGGATCTCGGCGTCGCCTCACGCAGATCACAACAAAGAAAATGTGTCGAACGGACCAGCTGGTTCTCAGCTCCTACACAGGAGAGATGAAGACCATCAACCTGCTGCACAATACCAAGCAGCGCCTTCCATACGTGACTGTGGGTAGGCTGAAGCAGGAAGCAGTGAAGCAGTTTCCAAAATTGTCAGGTAAATACACACACACACAAACACACACATAAGTGATACTTTCTATTTTATGAAGGAAAATGCCCTATTTTGCTTTGCATGTTTTTCAAAACATAAACAAAATATTTTTCAAATCAACCCATATTGAAAAAGTGAACAGTTTTTAGTTGTGATTTCTTACAGTTTGCAATAGCAGATAATATGTAGTGAAATCACAGTAAGATGTAATAATTAACTTTTTTAAAAAATGTTTAAAAAACCTGTAAATAACAACGTAGCTAAAAATCTGTTTTTTGTTTTTGTTCTTTTTACAAATGCCAATTCGTTCTTTTATGTTTGGCCATAAAATTACTCATCACTGAAAAAAGTTTTCATTTACATGTTCATCGCAATAACTGCAAAAAATAATAAAATAAAAATCCATATTAAAACCTGTTGTTAGATTAGAGCGCACCTTATTGTTCACCAACAATGGGGGAACTCCGTTGTTGCAGCAGATACAGGAAAAGAGCACAAAACAGGAACAGGAAGAAGAGAGAACAAATAAAACTATAAATTGGAAGAGCTGAGAAATACAATACAATAGAGCTTTGCACTGTAGATCCATATATTGGAGACGATGATTTAAAATAAAATCTGATACAGTATGATATTGCACATGAGGTACATGTGTTGCACATGGCATATGGGATAGTGCACGTGAGAAAACTGGGTATAATCTTGTATATTATGCAAAGATGCAGTATGGAGAGAAGAACTCCGGCATGTTGTTATCGATAATAGTTGATGATAGTAATTTAACATATGGTATCGTGTTCTCATTTTAACAGCCTTTAATGTCAAAAAATACCCCACATCTTTAAAAAATACAGAAGTAAATTATAAATTCTAAGGAAGAAATTCTGTAAAATGAGACTTTTTTTTTTTAGGTTTCAGTTTTTACATTGTGCAACTTAACAAAACAGGATATTAAAAAAAAAAAACAAAAAAAAAACATGTATCGCAGAGCAGATCTACAAGACATTGCATGTATGACACTCTGTTCTCTCCTGTGTGTGTGTGTGTGTGTGTGTGTGTGTGTGTGTGTAGGATACAGCGCGGGTGATGTGAAGCTGATCTATATTGATAAGCAACTGGATAACGACAGTGCCACTCTGTCCGAATATAAAGTCAAGCCCCTCTCGACCATCCAGATGGTGACGAAGGTTGATGGAGGTTGATGGAGAGGTTGAGCCCTCAAAGCATAAGGATCATCAAGCATAATCATCATCATCATCATCATCATCATCATCATCATCATCACCGTGATCATCATCATCATCATCATCATTATTATCATCATCATGCATCTATATCAGCAAGCCTCACATTTGGATGAATGATGCAAAAAACACAAAGTGGACAAGACATGTTATTTTACACAGAGACACGATTAAATCATATAGTCTATTTTTATATGTATATACGTCACCGTTTCAAATTTGCATTTTTTGGCACTTCCATTAAATTGTGTTTTTGTAGAGTTTACACACACACAATTCAAGACCAAAAGTGTGATTTAAGAAGGATTGCAGGTTCTAAATGTATATGGAAGTCAAACAGAAACCCTTTCAATAATAATGTTTTCATCATTGGATTTTTTTATTTTTTTTTATTTTATTGACTAACTGTTTTAATAAACAGTAATATTTGGCATTATAATTTGTGATACAACAATGTGTGAATAATTATCATTACCCTGAACCTATAAAGTCCTTTTGTATTATAAAGTTGCGCTGTTAGTAGTGCAGTGTGGAATTAATGTATAAGTGTGCATAAAGGGCTCATCTGCTCTCCCAGAAGGAAGCACTGTGAACATCTGTGAGCAATTTGCTTTTTTGAATAAACTCTTCTCACTTAATATTGTATTGTGTCATAAGTTTAAATTAGAGATAAAACCAAATCACAGCTTTGTTTTT
>NW_007578230.1:5415-36134 GCF_000690725.1 Stegastes partitus
TGTGTGTGTGTGTGTGTGTTTTGCCTACAAAAATGCAGGATGTGTAACTGGTGTGTAACAGACTGTCCTTGATCATAAAGACAACATCAATTTTAGTATCAAATATTTAAGATTTTTTGTTTAAAATGTTTTAAAGCTAAATAATGTATGGCTCTTAAGTAAATTTCTGCATAAAGTTGCATTCAAATGTTATGATATCAACGACTAAAAATGAGGGGGAAAAAAATCTTATTTACCCCCTGTGTGGGACATTTAGGTTTGGGTCACTGTATGTATAAAACTGTATTATATGTGTATATATAATGACACAATATGGAGTTCCTCGCTCCAGTAAGCGAAACCAAACATAAACATCTAACTTTCGCGAAGCTTATTGTAAACAGCCAGGAATTTTGTCTGCTTACGCTTTCCGTAGCGGGGTATCTTTCCTGCCAATATGGCCGCCATCAGGAGTGGGGTGACTCCGGGCTGCTTAGCAAGATGTTTCCTAAGACAGACTGGAAAACCGAGCCGGGGCAGCCGTCCTCTTTCAGACGTTTGGAGCCATGTAGGTGTTCTTTACAATTTCTCTTGTTGTATTTTGTCTCTGCTCCTGGAACAAACACACAATTAGCGGCTTTCTGCGGCTAACCCGCTGGCCGGCTAGCATCCTCACTGCGTAGCTAGGTGCATGTCTTCTGTGTGACTTTGACAGTAACAGCCTCTGCAGGACAGACAAGGCCTCCTAATGTTTAATAAAATTGTCAGTTCACTGGGCCTCCAAGTCAAAACGGCAAGGACAGTTTAGCAAGAAGCATTGAAAGAGGTGCTGAAGACCATGAGTAGATTTCTGAATGTGTTTAAGTGTGGCTAACGCTAAATCTGTGTGGCTTCACATGTTAGCCGGGCTTTCATAGCAACCCTCAGCTATGGTAACAACCACTACAGTATTCCTCCAGTCGTAAAGATACTGAGGCAACTCCAATATGAGTTAAGCGTTGAGCCTTGAGGGTGAAGCGGTGTTAAACTCTGCCGAGTTAAATAACTAGTAAGAATCACCTGCTGCCACCAGAGGTCACTGTATCTGTGGTTAAAGTTGAACCTGCTGCACATCTGTTTTTGTTTGTCACTAGATTTTGGTTATAAGATGGTAGGCTTCTGTAGCTTATTATAGCTTTAAATGTTCAGACAGTCATCATAAAAGTGTTGGAAAAAGTAGTATTTGGATTGTGCCATACAGCTGTAAAAAAAAGCGCCAATATTAAGTTGATATCAAAAGTAATTTATTATTTTTATTGACCCAATTTTAACAAAGACCAGCAGGGAGAAAAGATGTTAAATTCAACCACCGTAGCCAGTTTACTTTGGAAATCATGTTCATGGTACCTCAAAATGGAAAATGCACAATTACATTAACTTATGCTCTGCAAGCAATCAGTCTGACCCACAGTACAAAACCCAAACATTTAAATTATCATTAAAAGCAGGACGTTCTTACATTTGAGGTGACATTAGAAAAGTAACTGGATAATGTAGGCTTCTTGCTTGATAGATGAAGTAAATATTTAATATCAGCACATTTATTGATTACTTCTCTGTTAAATAATTGCTTTATTGCGTAAAGGTTGTTGTTTAAATTGTGCATCTGGCTGAAACTCTGTCCTCCTGGTGTCCAAGCAGCATTTGCTCCAAAGGTCCCATCTACACACTGTGGTTGAGTGCCGCAGTTCAGCCACAAGGACTCTGCTGGGCCGCAGACACCATGGAAAGTTCCTCTGGGTGAACGCTGTGGCAGTCAGACACAACAGCTCACAGGTGAGTTAACACACAGGTAGCACCGATTCATCATTTATTTTACTATGTGAAGGCTTGTCACACATTGAACTAAGTTTGGCGGAAGATGAAAAAAAGTATTTTTGCTCTTAACTTATCTAGTATGGTGTGTTGTGCCTTTGTGAAAAGAACTGACAGTTAATCAGTATTGGTAATAATGGGTTTGAATTTGGTTTTATTGAGTTTTAAATATTTATTTGCTCCATTTAAAAAAAAAAATTGAATCTAAGATTTTACATCTGTTTTGTCGAAAGTGCAACAAGCCACATATATTGCAAATTCTAGACAGTTGTTAGACTTTGTGTATCCTGTATTTTACAGTGTGATGTATCATAAAACAATAACAGTTCTAGCTAATGTCCCAAAGCTCTGTTTGCCCCTGATGAGAATCGGCCTCCTCACAAAACCGAATAAGGAGTGACCAGCAAAAATATAATCTTTCATCACGTGATACACAGTTTTCTTTCTTATGACTGTAGGAAGTACATGTTGCTCATCCAGTAAATAGTGCAAAATAGTGCCAAACGCAGATTTGAAGTAGTGGCCACAATGGACCATTATAATTACTGACATTCCCACTTTGTCAGCAGTTGAGCAGCATGAAAAAATCTGACAGATGTAAATTATAACCTCTCACTGTATACTACACATTGTGAGCTGTTGGATTTCAAAGTGTAAGTAGAATTTTTAGTTCACATTTTAAATATTTTTTGTACCAAGTAAACTGACTCCATTTCAGAGAAAAAAATGTGAAATTGAAATCTGTGTTAAATGTATTTCTTAAATCAGTATTTACCTGTTACTGATATGCTAAGCTTGTCTTGACACTCACAGATCCCTCCTGAGGATGGATCCATGGCGGCTCCACTGGTAGGAGGTTCTGACAGCCCCATCCCCACCATCACACAACCAATCACTGAACAGGTGGCTGAGACTACATCTGAATCAAACCATCTACCTGAGGGTCTGTGTTACATATCAGCCTAAATCATATGATGTTTTTGTTATTGACATTTTCAGATCCCAGTTGAAACTGTTTCTGTGGTGGCACCAGTAGCGGACAGCGCTGCTCTTTCTCCAGTCCTGGATTCTTCCCCCACACTTGTGTCCGCTGACCCCACCCCTGTTTTACCACCCACGGTCCTTGAGCAGGTGGCTGATGCTGCACCAACTGCAGTCGAGGTCCTGCAGGCTGTGGCTACAGAACCGAGGTTAGCAGAGCTGGGATTGGGCGCTATGACACCAGTGGGACTCATCCAGAACCTCTTAGAGTACATGCACATGGATCTTGGTCTGCCCTGGTGGGGAGCCATTGTTGCAGGTAAGCACAGCCCAACAAAAGTCAATATACTGTATATCAGTGTCATTTTAACTCTGAGGCAGTCTGGGAACGTAGACAAGGGAGGTTGTGTGAATCTCTGAAGGTCATGTTTCCATTTCTTACTTTGTATAGGAACAGTGCTGGCTCGTTTGGCCGTGTTTCCAGTCATAGTGAAGGGCCAGAGAGAGGCGGCCAAGCTGAACAACGTGCTGCCTGAAATGACCAAACTGACCACCAAAATGACTGAGGCCAAACAGAGTGGAAACAAATATGAATGTAAATGTTCATTCCTCTTTTTTCCATTGCATTTTCTTTATCAGTCGCACTGTAGATGTTTCAACTATCATGAGCTGTTACTTTTCTGTTGCAGTTGCCAAAGCATACTCTGAGCTGAACCTGTTCCAGAAGAAGCATGATGTGAATCCTCTGCGTGGGTTCCTGGTTCCTTTAGTGCAGGTCTGTTGATTTCTTTATATGGATCAGCCTGCTTTTTGCTTTCTTCTTTGACTGTTTATTTCAAGGTGCTTAAGTTCCGATTTTTCAGCCAACTGCATTTGATATGCAATTACTGACTGCAATTACGATCATTTCATGACCATAACAGCCCTCACAGTGACATTTAAGAGTATTTCTAAACATGACACCTCCACCATTTTCCAGTCATGCTCAGACGTGATAAAATGGCATGATTTCTTTTTAACAGTTTAAATATGTATGTAAATAAGTAAGTAAGTGACACTGGGGCGCCCTGATAGCTTGCCTGCTTGGCTTCCCACCACAGCAGACATTGATCGATTGTGACCCATGGACTTGATTTGCTGTGTGTCATTCTCCCTCTCTCCTCCCCACCACTATGTCACTCTTAAACTGTTCCTTAAATACAGACTGGAAAATCCACCAAAATCATCTGTAAAAAAACCTTAAAAACAGGTTGAAGAAATGTGGCACTTGCTCCATCTTCTGTTTAATACTGTGTACTCAGAAACATGAACTCAGTTTTCATTATCTCTGAATATTCATGTGAGCTTCACAGCTGTTAAAAGGTGTTTTGCACATCTTGGGTGTGTGTGTGATTTCTTATGTTATGTACTGACCTGGTATTGACAGACTTGTTTATAGATTTTAGTACAATCAGCTTAAAGAAAGTAAATTCCAGAGGACAAAAGGGGACTAGAGCGTACCGATTAATTCACAGCCTTTACATAAAATCTATAGATAGAGTCTGTACATTGGATTCTAGCGTCTGCTGTGTTTTTTGCCAATAGAGGAAATGTGAATACCAGTTTCATCAGAACCGTTGTGTTTGTTCAGATATTATTTTTCTTGAGCGCAGCCATTTGTGAAAACACTGGAGGACCTGCTGAGCCATTCATAATGTGCTCCATACAAATTTAAAACTCAAAAAAATTAGGGTTTTGACATTTTAAGCTTTGTTAGCAGGTTTTCCCCCTTTTCTGTCTAGTCTTAGTGTCTGTTTACGATCAGAGCAACTCACTGTGAATATTCTTCAGGCACCAGTCTTCATCTCTTTCTTCATCGCACTGAGGAAGATGGCCTATCTGCCAGTGCCGGGCTTGCAGACAGGAGGTCTGCTCTGGTTTACAGACCTGACAGCAGCAGATCCTTTCTATATTCTACCTTTCGCTGTCACCGGAACCATGTTCTTCATCCTGGAGGTGAGGCAGCTCTTACTTGAAATGTCTTATTTTCCAAAACAAACACAGCAGCAGAAAAGAGAGTAAATGTTAAATAATATTGATCAAGATAATCTGTACTTCAGTGCTTTTCTGTACTAAACAAGTGTCTTCTGTTCTTTCAGCTGGGTGCGGAGTCTGGTATTGACAACCCCAATCTGCGCGCCATGAAGACTGTGTTCAGGATCATGCCCTTCATCATCCTCCCTCTCACTATCAACTTCCCTACGGTCAGTCTGTTATTGACTCGCATGTTTTTGTTCCTCTCCTACTTGTTTCATCTTACATCATCACGAAACGTCACTTATATCTCTAACCTCAACTTTTTCCTCCACCAAACTTCAGGCGGTGTTTACCTACTGGCTGACCTCAAACTGCTTCTCTCTGGCTCAAGTGGCTCTGCTCAGACACCCCCTAGTCAGACAGAGGTTCAAGATCCCTGAGAGGATCAAGCACCCAGCCGCCGTCATGCCCCAACAGGACGGATTATTAGACAGCATGAAAAAGGGTTGGTGTTTCAGATCAATACTATTGTGGAACATCGGATTGATTAGATTTTAGTAGTAATATTAAACCATAATATGCATTTTTTTCTTTGATTCACTCAGAAAGAAAAAAAATTCAAAGAACGAGAAAAAAGTTGCAACTCTGATTTTTTCTCTTCTGTCCTTGTTGTAATTGTTTTGGGTCTTTAGGCTGGAAGAACGCACAGCTGGCCCAACAGCTGGAAGAGAGGGAAAGACGGATAAAAAATCATCTGGACCTTGCTGCAAAAGGTCAGTTCCACCACTGCATCAGCAGCTCCAACATTTAGTTTATTAGACTTTTTTTCAGCTATATGCCACAGAAAAATTACTCTAAATGAGAATAAAGAAAGAAAAAGGTAAAAAAAAAAAAAAAAGAGTATACTGCCATGTGAAAGATTACAGCGTATGATATTGTATGATATAATTCATCACACAAACTTTTCAAAGCTACCTGTTGGATTTGTAGTTTTGAGAAAGTAAGTAGCTTTTTCAGAACTGCATGTAAAGATGTTAGACTGTTGAAAAGCTACTGACAGCTGGCTTTAAAGGAGTCATGGGCTTTATAAAAAGAATGCAAAATATACAATGCAAAAATACAAAACTGACATGTTCAAGTGACTCCAAGTGTAGGAGAGATGCGCCCTCTTGTGGCTGTGCTGACTTATTGCAAACAATTGTAAATCACAAAAACATTGGTAAGGAAACAATTTACATGTGATAATGAACCAGCAAATATAATTGAAAATGGTCTATTTACCTGAATCTGTTATTCTCTTTTAAACAGTGAATAGTGATCCCACTGAACAAATGTCTTGCTTTGTTTTTTTATTTGACTTTAATGGCTGCAGTTCAGGAGTCAGACATTTATTATCCTCCTGCAGCTTCAGTCTCAGTGTTGCAGATTTACATATTTTAAAGTTTGCTGCTATTAAACTTCCACGGCTGGATCACTCGCAAAGTCAGAAAGTGAGAAAGCATGAATATTTGAAGGAGTGAATGTAGACTTTATCAAGTCGGAATCCTGAATTTTGCAGAGATTGCAGCACCTTGACCCAGTGAGTATCTTATACATGTATTTCTATTGCTTTTAAGTTATTTTTTTTCCAACCTTTAGACTTAAGCAGCCATCAGCTGTCCTGATAAATTCCTAAAGTCTTGTCTCCTGTAATGTACTTTCTCACTGTTTACAGCCAGATGATTAATTGAGAACATAACTGGTGATTCAAGTAAAACTTTGCTGCATCCACTATTTTTGGGTGCTATTTTGTGTATTTTTACAATAAATGCTAAAATACACATATTTCAGTTTGTTTGAAATGAGTCCTTTCCATTTTTCTGTGCAGGTCCACTGAGGCAAACTTTCACCCACAGTCCTCTCCGGCAGACGCCTCCCATCGCTGCAGCGTCAACCAAAGGCAAACAAGCTGTAGCCAAGGCGAGGCCATGGAAGGACACGATTGGATAAATCTGATTTTGCTGTTAGCTTGATGGTATAATGAATTGTGTACATATTTATGGATAGAAGAAGAGAGGAGGTGTTGTTGGGAAAGAGTTGTCGCTATGTATTATTCAAATTAAAATGTCAACTTTGCCTCAAAACAACCATTTTTGGTGTCTGTTGTCGTGATATTGTGATTACATGTGTCGTTTTATCCTTGTGCTTGGAGCAAAATGAAAGAAACGAGTCATTTTATGTTGTGAACAAGTAATTTTATTATAAATACGTGTTTGCAGCTCAACTGTTTCTTACATTTAACAGTCCGTGTTTGAGTCAGACAGCGCAGAAGAATGAGTTAAATTGTGTAAAAATAGCCCTTTACTTCACTAGACATTGCTGCTAAAACCTTTCATGAAATATCTCCCCAAGATGAAAGAATGAAGAGTTTTGTCATCTTCTTTCTTCTGATGTTTGTTTTTCGTTGTGCGTTATTATTCAGGCTGTTTCTACGGTCAGCAGTGCTTTCAGTGTCAACGCGCTCTTTAACAGTTAGAATCATAATTTGTCAACTTCTAGTCATATCAAAAAGGCATTACAAGTTTGTCATTTCACACAAAATACTCATATGGCATGTCAATTAAATAATCCTCTACTGGTACATACAGTTCTGTAATAGAAACAGGTGATGATTTCTTCAGGAGTCCATTAAAGTGTTCACTCTGATGTTGTGGTCAGTTAGTTTTGCCAACAAGCACCCGGGTGCCATCATTCACACATTCATTAACATTATCACCGGGTGATGTTTGGCAGGTCAGAGAGCTGGGTTCAGCTCAAGCCCAAATGTTCGTCCACATTGAGGCCTTGTGGAAGGAGCGACTGGCCGAGATGAGTTCAGTCTGACATTCCCAAGTTGTCAGTCTCCGGCAGGGTGTCCAAATCGGGCGCCTCTACTCTGCCTTGTCGGTGTCCATCTCCGTCAGAACAGAGTAGCACACTTTCTGGATTACTATGCCAGATTTAGCTGAAAGAAAGAGCAACAGGAGGAAGGTTAGAACAATAAGAGCTTAAGTTTGTGCTATTAAAAACAAAAATACAGCACCACTTTCAAACTAAGCATGCCTTATATTTTTAAAATTCACCTGTAATGGTTTTCTTGCAATGTATTTCAGTATATGTAGTTAATTGTTAGACATATAAAATGTAATCAATAATTTTGCAATGCCCCAGCAGTCATGTCACATAAATCACAAAAACAAAAGCAAACAATATCCAACAAATGGGGCCTTAATCTTAACTCTAATATGTGTTGAAATACACTGTGGCACGACTGTACCGAGTAATATATTGCACATTAGTGTTGCAAGTTAATAGATGTTATAGTACGGTCAGCTGCAAGATTTCACAGAAATAACTACGTTGGATTTACCCACAGGTAGAGGGTTAAGAAGTAGCACCATGTATAGAAATCTACTTTGGTGTGATAATAATAATAGCACTTAAAATGCTTAAACAGCAACTGGATGCTTGCGAAACTTGCACCCCGCCTTACCGATGAAGCTCCGTAGCCACAGCGGCCTTTTATGGGCCGGAGTGTAGCAGCAGAGGAAGTAAACAGGCACTCCTGACAGGGCGATGCCGATGCCGATCAGAGAGTTGACGGTGTCGCTGTAGAGAGGCACCACCACCAGGAAGACGGTGAGGAGGCAGAAAACGATGGGGAAGAACAGACTGAGCTGAGGAACAAAAAGGAGAAGATCATAGTGAGATGGTGATTTTAATAATCGCAATAAATATATTCAAACAAAAATGTAATATGTTGGTAATCATCAGCTCTGTAGCACCATAGTTAAAAAAAAAACTAAACATGCAGCTTTTGGTTGAGCTGATCCTGACCAAGATAGAAACCTCTTCTTTGTTTTGAGCCTGGTTTTGTGGTCTTGCATTGTCCCTGTAGTGAACACTTCCTCAAAGTATAATTTGTAATGCTTATTTTTCATGTTTGTAGCAGCTTTTTAAAATCGTATGTAGCTATTTCTACATGTTTTACTGCATATGTGGAAAAATTTGTATTATTTTGTTTTTGTCTTTTTCATGAAACTAATTCTTTCCTGCCTTAAAATGACTTATATGGAACCACACTGTTACTTACTCTAGAATGTGCAACTTTATGAAGCTTCTGCCTCTCTCTTCATTCACCCCTTCCCACTTGCTGCAGCTTGAGCACACCAGCTCACCTACAACTCTGCTCAAACACTTTAAAACTACTCTACACACTGCCAAGTTGTAATATTGCAGTTGTTTAGCCGAAAACCGATTCTGAATAGGAATCATGATACAGAAAGTCCCACCCTGTAAGCCCATAGGATTGGGTCTTTAGGTTTGTTATGTAGGAAACCCTGGAAGTTTGAATCTGTGTTTTCAGATAGAAATGCCCAGCCATGGGGCATTAACTGCATTACCTTTAGGGGTCTCTTTCTGTCTGGCTCCTTCCAGCGCAGATATAGTTGCCCCAGAATGGACAGACCAACAAAGAACCAGTAGCTGAAGCTGTAGTAGTTGATCAGCCTGAAGACGTCCTCTACGCACAGGTATATGAGAGCCATGAAGCCCTGCAGATGAGCAGCACAAGAAATATGAGCATGGGTGGTCAAACTGAAGTGTTCAATAAAGCTGGAAAACAGAAAAGAAAAGATGACTGACGTTGAAGAGCAGGGCGGGGATGGGAGTGTAGCGGTGGACATGGATCATGCACAGGTAGTCGGGCAGGTGGCCCTCCCTGGAGCCCACGAAGAACAGCCTTTAGAGACACAAAAATAAAGGTGGTGATGATGGGGGCTTGCTGACTGACACATGACAATGAGGGAGGTTTTGATAATGCAGGGATTAAGTGACTGCACATTGCACTAATATAATTATAAAAGGGTAGAATCAGTCACCTGGAGGCAGCCAAGATGGAGGCGTTCAGTCCACCGAAGCAAGACAGAGCCACAGCCAAGGGAATAGTCCAGTTCATGACGCCAAACACCTGGTCTGCGAATGTCTGCGGGGAAAGGACAGTGGAGTTTTCAACAAGAGCTGAATATAAATGTTAAGCTTAAGTAATTGAGGATGGAAGGGAACTTACCACAGCTACAGCATCACTGTCTAAGATGGCATTGATGGGGAGGATGGTGTAGTAGGCCACGTTGGTCAGGATATAGATCACAGTCACAATGGGCATGGAGATAGCGATGGCCAGAGGGAGGTTGCTGTAGTTCACAGAAACAAACACCAGAGGGAAGCAAAAGAGATGAGCTACAGATTCTTACAGTCTCTGATGTTCAGGGTTTGTCAGGAGTCTCTGGGTCAAAGCCGATCGACCCCGTGGGTGAGGGAAGGATGAGGATTGGGATAAGGTGCGGTTGTTTGTCACTTAATCTGCCTGGGAACTGTAGGAGAGGCTTGTGATCTAATCACATGTGTAGTCTGGCTTCATTTGATCAGTGTTTGGCAGTGTGAATCAAAGCAAAAGCTTTACACACACTCCAACCTTTCAGATCCTTTCATCTATTTTCTTCACCTCGTTCTTCATCTCTCTCTGTTGTTTGCTACTCAGTAATTTGTTTCTGATTGGTTGACGTTTCAGGAAGACAATGCCACAGGTGTTGATTAAATCACAGCAGAACTACCTTAGCTATCTAAACTTTTTATTGTCTTTGTGTCCTCTGGAAAGAAAGAAAGCGTTTTTTTGTAAGATTATTCAGTGCTTAAGACAAAATAGGAACCTTTGTAGAATGTTTGTAGCCACACTCGTAGGTTGTACGTAGCTTGTTTGAATGTAGAACTTTGAATATAATGACAACAGATGTAAAGAGAAAATAATGGAGCTTGTGTTATACATCAGCATGAGACAGAAGTTTAAAATGTGAGCTAATAAAAAGTTTTATTAAATTTATTAATCATTGATGTCTCAGGGAAGGACATGTTGAAAAGAAGAAACCGATTAGGGAACTGCATCTCTTGCAGAGTGATGAGCTATAGATGTGGGAGTCATTTGCAGTTTTTTATTCAATTCGCACCATAAAAATGAGTCAAATGAAAAATGGGTCTAAAACTTTCATTATCATTTTCCTTGTAATTACTTGATAGTTAGAATTGTCTTTCAGTTGTTCATGTTTGGGTTGTGACCTCAGAATTAAATTTTTGTACAAAAATTCTAAAATTACTCAATACTATAATTTTCCGTTTCTGTGTTTTGTGTCCAACTACAAACTCAAAACCCAGATGTGAACAATCATGAACATTTATCAAGATTAAACTAAGAGATGATCATCCCTTTGTAAAATAAATAAAAACAATAATTCAAGTTTCAAACCACAGTGGTGCAAATTGAACAAAGAAAGCAAAGAGTTTCTCCTCTTCACACTTCCTACTTTTTTGTCCAGTGTAAGTAGTGAAAGACAAAATCCACAGTTCCTTTTTCTGTACTAATATCATCCAAAGTTTTCCTGGTGCCAATATGAGGCTCCAACAGAGTTAGACTAAATCAAAGCTGACACTCTCTTCAGTAGAAACCTTTCCTAACAAGTGTTTCCTTGCTGAGCTGCAGATCAAAGATATTAACACCAGAAGAAATTTCATCAAAGCTCTTGTAACTTCAGTAGACACTGACTAGATTTGGCTACCTCTGGCTGCTGAAGTTCAGATATTCTTGTATTGGCAAAGAGTAAAGACTTTGTAGTGGAAAAATACTGCATCTGCATGAAGAATGTCAAAGCAAGTTTCATTAAGTATGTACTTCGTTGTTGTGACAGGCTGCAATACACATCACTAACACTTAAAATGACACCTTACACCCCGAGACGTAGACTGTACACATATGTTGGGAATGATGCATGTGCTAACTGGTTTTGTCGTTTCTCTGCCGTAATCCTTTTGTTTTTCATAATCTGGGGAATAATAACATGGCTACCGTTCTGTCCGGGATCCACACATGATTACATTCCACCTTCAAGATTCACACATCAAACACATCGATCAGTTAAACTCCTGGTGGCGTCTGTAAAATCATAGGTGAGACATGCTGCACTTACATCCCAGATCACACCGGTGAGGGAAAAACCATTCAGTTAGCAATTCAGAATCTCACTGCCCTTCAGACTTATGTGCGACAATATACACCCGGAGCAGAGCCGGGGTTTGATCCCCTATTCTTGGTTCATTTCAGGGACATGGGGCCAAATACTTCTGAGAATTGCCACCCCCTTCATTGCTGTAGGCGTACTCTTTTGCTGTTGTTTCACCTGTATTGTTCCCGTCATACGCTCGATGACTACTAAAACTGTTACATCTGCTTTCTTACACTGAACAGTGCTGTTCCTCAAACTGACCCTGATCACAAACCACTTGCATTCGATTTGGATGACGACGCCTCTGACACATATTCTGATCTCTTTGAAACATGCATTTCAAGATTGCAAGATTAGTGACCGTACACAAGGAAGAAGTTGTTCATGTCAAGAAGATTATAGGAAACACAGCCTTGTCGCATCCAATGTGTTTAGACTTTTGATGTCTGATCCAATGTGTTCAGTCCTCTAATGTCTGTGGACGAGTACACCCTGTACCCCCAGCTGTTGATTACCAAGCATGGGATTGTTGTACTACCGCTGGAATACCAGTTAAATACTGACCACGCCTGTACATGTATGAGAATACCACGCTGCCTGCACTCATGTGTACTCTCCTGCAGACTGCTTGCATTCTGTGTGACCTGTACCTTCAAAGCTTTGAATAAAACAAGACAAAGACAACTCAAACCACTGGACTTCATTAAGATCATAGAACATTTCCACAACAACTTCAAGTTTTGTTAACCTTCACTCGCAGTAGGACTTTATTAAGAAGTGACCCTGAGATGTCCAGCATGAACAAGATGACTGTTTAAGTGCTCAAAGTGAAATCTTTCAGTGAAGAAAGTTAGAATAAAGGAAATATTTAAATCCTAAATGAAGATGGATTTTTTTGTTTTTGCATTAAGTGGTGGCTAAGCTCTCATAGTTGCACAGCTGTTGCAGTACGAAATAGCACGTGTACCTAGAATCAAAGCAGATTCACGTCATGTTACGCACTGCCACAGGAAAACCAATAACTACCATCATCCCACTTTCACATCTCCTGCCCTCCTTACCTTTCTGGGTTCTTGATCTCCTCTGTGACAAAGTTGAGAGTGTCCCATCCAGAGTAGGAGAACAGAGCCGAGTACAGAGCCAGAGCAATGTGTCCGGGGTCCTGCGATGAGCCCTCGAACAGGCCCTCGAAGTTCTGAGTGTGACCTGGGGTATGAAATTCATTCAATTAATTTCCTAGCCTCTACTCAAAATTCTGACATTTAGCATCTTTTATGCAGTGCAGGCCTTGAAATGTGAGTCATTGATGGCTTGAGCACCTTGTCCAATCTTGACCAGGCCAGTGATGATGACGGCGATGAGAGCGATAACTTTGGCGTAGGTGAAGATGTCCTGGACCCTGGTGCCCCACTTCACGTAGGCGCAGTTCACAAAGGTCAGCAAACCTGAGGGCAAGCAACCAAAGCGTAAGACATGCACTTATTACTCATTTACACACTGAAACGAACCATTCAACAGCGTCAGCGGTGACATTTGCTCTGTAAATTGAGTGTGAGCCAGCATGTTTCCGCGTGAGAGTGCGGCCAGTTTAAGGAAACGCTGCTGCTGACTCAAGCAGACCGGACTGTTGTTTTTCAGACGAGGAAACAGCTGAGTGCAGCACATACAAGCCAACACACACACACACACTGAAACACACACAGGTACAGTCAAGTGAGCCAAACTGATCGGATGACCTTGTATGTGTCAGCTAGAGGTTGGGGATTTGTAACATTTCCACTTATTGACCCACAAGCTTAACTCCTGATAAGAAACTCATCTGCTACTTTTTCCTTATTGCCCTCCTTCACCTTGAGTAGCGTTAATGTTCTTGGGAAACTTGTTTTTGTGCTTCTCCCTGCAACTTATCACTCTGTGGACTCTTATCAGTACATGATAACTCCTACTTCATAAATGTAGCAATAGGAAGAATTACTATCTGAGTAATTAGGGTGTAACACTGAGTTTCACACAAATTACTTGGATTGTAGGATTCATATCAAAAACCTCCCCAAGAAGAGTGTTTTTTTTTTTTTTTGATCTGACCAAATTATTACCTGCAAACAAGCTGAGTGGACATAGATTAACTACATGAGCATCAAGTTACTCCAACTCCACACCAACATCCAAATCAGCCAGATGTTTAAAGAAGACACCAAAACAGGATTACATCACTGCTCTCCCCTCCACGTTGACCACTGAGACGCCTCCAGCAATCATAACACTATCATCTTCCGCCACATTGACAGGCGGAGGATCATAACAGGTCCGTTCCCAACAGGACGCCCGCTCAAACACAACAAAACACAACGTCTCAGACGGAGGCGACCGGCGATGAGCGATGGAGAAGGAGGCTTTGCCACACAGAAGGAGAGGCGCAGTGTGTTGACAGTGAAAAGCTAGAAGGGTGGGAGGTGTGAGATCAGGTTGGCTGACCGGTAGTGGAGGTCAAATGTGGTCCAGATGTGAGATGAAATGGAGATCCTCAAAACTGATTCAGTGGAGTCACGTGCTGATGGGAAGCTCTGACATTCATTCAAATCGTTGAACTGACAGGTTAACAGTCAAGATACAAAAAAGGGTAGCAGAGGATTATGATGTATTTTTGTGTAACAAAGTCATGCTTCCTGTGGATGTAAAAGCTGATTTCTGTTATTTTGTGATGGTTAAACAGTTCTTTTTATCATGTAATGCAGAGACCTGATAGAGCAAAACTTTCCTTAACTTTCACACTTTATAACTTAGCTACATATGACACCCAACATGCAGGTACAAAATAGTATCTGATTCATGTGGGATCGCTTGCAAATAAGTGAAAAAATTAATTATAAAATTATAAAATACAGATTCAAATTCTCTACTTGATAAATTTCAATTGTGAGATATTAAACTATAACATAGTAAGTCAAAATCTAAGACAGTAAATCAGAATTGGATGATACATCAGCAAAATATTCTGACTTAATAAGTTAGAATGTTAAATACTCAGTCAACGTCAAGATTGTTCTTAGGATTCTAAAAAAATATATACCATTTTGTCAAAAACTTTAACCTATAAAGTTAAAATTAATACGTTAAACATCATATTCTGACTTATCTATTTTTAATTTTTTATAATGCATTACATATATATTTTAAAACTTTTATTTTCCTGACAGAAATGGCCTTCTGTAGTGATTAGACCACTCTCTGTTTGGACTGACTTGAATGACAGTTTGCCCAGAACTCTATTCTAATCTTGGTTTAGAAGACATTACAGTTTCACACTTTCAGTCTCGCTGAGATTTTTTTTTCTCACTAACAGGAAGCAGGTTTAGTTTGCTGTTAAGCTTCACTCCTGTCCTGAGCTGTCGGTAGCCTCTCAGGTCAGAGTCTCCCTGCAGTAAGGACTTTACCTCACAGCTATCAGCCCTCCTCTGAGCGCTGCTTATCAGTGCGTATGTGCATGTATTAAGTGTGTGTTCATGCATGCCTGCCTTTCAAGTGGGTGGGTGGATGCAAGACTAATATTGATTGCAAGAAGAACACAATGCGAATGTATCTCGACTATCTAGCTTATCTGTGAGATGTTGCCTTTACAAGCCCTCTATCGCACTGTATGTTCTTGACTTTGTGTGCGGTTGCCTGAGTGTTGGTATTTCTCCGCCTCTGAAGTTGCGCTCAGTTGCCTCGGTGAGCACTTTGGTGAATTTCTTGTTAGTTTGATTCATGCACGTTGTCACCTTTGCTCTTTCACTGCGCCGTTGTGTAGTTCTAGTTACCTCAGCAATCTGGGCTGCATCCATGTGGAAAGGTTACTTCTACATTTATGAACATGTTGTTTTTTTCGCTGTTTCCCAGATCAGAAAAGGCGGTGACTCGTGTCCACATGTGAAGAGCAGACAGAGCAGGATTTCTAAATCACTGCTCCGACGTTGAGTAAAAGGCTTTTTCCCCTTACTGCTCCTAATCAGTGCATATGATTTTAGGGTGTTCCTCAGTTCCTCTTTTATTTAAAGTCAGACCTGCTGACTGCAGCAGTCGTGTCACCATTTTTCACTTCTCTAGTCTCTACAGCTCACGTGCTTTGTCTTAGACCTCAAACTATGGCAGTTAAAGACGTCATCATTGACACATACTCACTCATACACTGACTCATCTGTCTGTTGCTAACCCCAACATTCAAACACACTTTCCAGATGTGTACTTACATATGCAAGCAGCAGCCAGCAGCCTGTTGGCCAGGTATGGAGCTATACAGGTGGGGAAGATGGGCTGCATCATGTAGTTGGAGAATGTGATGGCGATGACGGCCTGGCTGGTGGGCTCAATGATCAGCAGGGAAGTCCACAACCGGATGAAGGCCATGAAACCCCCAAAGGCCTCCAGGATGTAGGCGTAGGAGGCCCCGGACTTGGTGATGGTGGTCCCCAGCTCGGCGTAGCACAGGGCCCCGAACACGGAGAAGATCCCACCGACGGTCCACACCACCAGAGAGAGGCCATAAGAGGCGCTGTGGATGAGGACGCCCTTGGGTGAGACGAAGATTCCCGAGCCGATCATGTTCCCCACGATGAGGCAGACCCCGTTCAGGAGGGAGATCTCCTTCTTTAGCTTCATGGACTCCTGCGAGCCTTCAGACTTCACTGATGGGGAGCCACCATTACTCGCCTCTTGTGTCGGAGCAGCGCTGTAGGATGCCATTGTTGCAGTTTGGTGGTTTATTTATTAATAAGAAAACAGATTTTGGTCACAATGAAAAGGATTTTTGTCCTTGATGTGAGGCTGAAGATTCAAAGTTGTTCCTTCAGCTATCTGTGTTTATCTCCCGCCATCTGTAAAGGCAACACAAAAACTAGTATTAGTGATGCTGTTACCACGGAGACTGACCTGTCATAGCAAACACACAGCAAATACTTGTGTTGTTTCAGGCCTGTCCAAATCTAGTCAAACAAAAACATATATACATGCCACGAACGCTAATGTAGGAACAAACATGCAAAAAAAAAAAACCCTCAACACAACACTTGTGGGGACACTGTTGGATTTGAGAGCAGTTTGGTGGATTGGAGAGCCATTAGGCTGCACAGCAAATGGCCTTTTAAGGTTGAGTGTATTGACAGAGACAGAGGGAGAGGAGCAAACACGCTACATGCCTGAAAACACCGGCTCTTCATTGGTAACCATAAGCTGAGGAAGAACTACTGACCGAGACACATACCCGCCCACAAAATCCACCTCATGCAGAATCTGAGAGCGTCGGCATAGTGGCCGGGAACATGTTTGCCAAAGTTGATTATCTGCCGCATGCATGGAGTTTGATAATGAGACGGACACGCTAAGCAGCATGTTCATTCACCTTTCTGCAAGACTGGCCTCACTATATTATTGTTACTCTCCTTTATTAGGCTCTGACTTTCCACATTGTAACACACAAACTTCCTAATTATTTGCCTTAAATTTAAATAATTGTTAATGGAGTTTTGAATGAGAAAGACAGCAAAACATTATAAGTGATCTGACATGCCTAAATATCCACTATCCAGATTATCAATATGAAAAATACAAGCTCAGATATAATCATCATTCCAAGGTGATTTTGGTCAAAACCTTCAGCTTTTTAATAAAGCGGTTACGCCTACATACATCTAAACATGATAACCTTTTCACCAAGTGTATCACAGGTTTTAGCCAAGATGCCTTTTCCTAATGAAGGTCGCCAAATATAGATTGATCAAACATGTGACTCAGGCTGTAGGAAAGTTAGAAGCAAATATTTAGATAGAGGGAACAGAAAAAATGATCCCACTAAACAGACAATTCAGTCTAGGTTCATCAATCCTAGTGAGTTAACTTGATATAAACATGCACAAGGACACCTATTACACCTTCGTCTAGGTTTTAGAGGTTTAGAATGAAAATCAGCAACAAGTGTCAGAGTGTGAAGCTTGTGAAGAAAACGTGAGAGTGGCTGAGAAGTTCCGATACCTTGAGACAACAGCAGCAGCAGATCAGCAGCACATGGCTTCACGAAGGAATGACTGCAATGAAAAAGGACAGTAGATTGAGAGACTCACTCAAAGCTCTCACAGAATTAGAGTACAAGGTCCACAAGCTGCTGATAAGCAGTCCATCTTGAGTCACTCACCTATTACAGCTGACACTTTCTTTGTGATTAAAAAGGCGACAATCAGTGAGACTAACCTATGTTATCATATCAGGAGGGGAATCACCGAGTCGCAGGATGTGTAATTTCTAGCGTATCTTCCCACTTAAGGGGAGCTATTATCTGATTTGTCATTTCCCAGCATGTAAAAAAAGAAAATGTGTGCGAAAGACAAACTCATTTCACTCTCTTGACTTGAGCTGTGCAGTGCTAAAAGGCAACCAGACACACGTGGAATTGCATCATAAATTGAGTCAGCGTTGTAAACCAGTCAATTACTGTCTTTTATCAATCGTTCATCTTCTTTAATGGCTAGAAAAAGCCACGTTGAGTGGATACAGTGAAGTACATGCAGCTGTTTTAGAGTCACTCACCTTTTTCAGATGCCTCTCAGCTCGTCCTCTTAGGCGTCCAATACTTCTGTGGTCTTCCTACTGAATAGAAATAATGCCTAATTTCTAATTTGATTCACCTCTCCTCTCCAGCTGAGTGTCTCATTGTTCTGTCTCTCTGTTCCAGTCAATAATAAGCCTCCTCCTGCGTCGTCCTCCTCTGTCTCTGTGCTGCTGTTTCCTCTTGTTTTTGACTTTGCGCCGTGTTCCACCTCTGCACTCCTCAGCTGATGCACTTGTGGCTTTTATGCACTTCTGGTTTCCAATGCTTTACTACCAAGGAAACGAGTCAGAGGGAGGGCAGGAGGGGGGAGGTTTCCCTGAATCGCATTGTCTCTCCTGAGTGAGTTTCACTGTAAAATTATGGGGTTGTAATTAGATTAGCGGGCACATCAAATAGATCTTATCATCAGTGGAGGACCTGGGCTGGTACAGCTGTTCCTCTGATAAATGTTACAGTGAAATTGACAGCAAAGCTCATTATTATGCAAATGCGATGCTCCTTTGTAGGGTCTGTGTTTAAACTAATCAACCACTGATGTGATAGTAATCTACATTTATAAACCCTCACTCTCATGCACAGGGACTTTCCATTATACGATTACAATAATAGAATAATATTATGGACATGCATTCTAATAAAATACCCTATTAAAGAATCAGTTGGTCATCTGATGCTCATTTTTTCAGCAAGCAACAATTTTAAGTGGTAACCATGTGAGTGTTTTATAATGAATGTTTGTGCTGTCAACCGCTTTTACTGTTTTTAATGGACAACCATCTACGGACCATGGCTCCCCCTTGTGGAGCTGAAATAGCTTAATAATGGCACATCACATTTACTTGAGTACAAATTTGAGGCATTTTACTTTAGTCTTTTCTTTTCTACTTCCACTGCACTACATTTCAGAGGGCTATAGTATGATAATAATAATAGTATTTCTCCACTATATTTATCTGACCGCATTTGTAACTTCAGTAACAAAGATTTTTGTTCACAAAGCACATAAAAAATTATGACATGAAGAGAAACACAAAGTTAATTCAAAGTAAACTGTCAAAAAACTGTTTTGACAATCATATCGATTTTTGTTCATGGTATTTTTCACAGTTTTCAAAAGTTTTAGAAACCAAACAACTGGTTCATTTTGGAATAATCAAAAGAATATCCTATAATTATATCATTCATTAATCCTCCACAAATAGATCAAATTGAAACCATCCTGCTCTTACATATACATCAGGATGACAGTCACAGGGGATGTTTATCTGCACTGCTTACTTTTACTTTTTATACTTTAATTGCAGTTTTGTGATAACACCTACATACTTTTATCTAGATAACGTTTTAAAAACAATAAAAATATTTTTAGGAAGTAGTAGAAATAGAAAATCATTCAGAGGTATATTATTGTTTGCTGAGATATTTGTGTGACCTTGCAAACTTCACAATAGGATAAATTAGAAAGTATATGAATGAGCGATTCACTCTCTCATACTAGTTTGTACATTTCAAATAAGTTAAGCCACACTTGTACAGAGTTAAAAAAAATAAATAAATAAATACCAGCATCATCTCTTTAAGATTGTTTATCCCACCAAGAAGCCCAACGCGATTTTTGACTCATTACAAATAAAGTTTTAATGTCTTTTCTGAAACTAAATGTCATAAATTAAACAAATGTCAATTTATTTATTTAGACTCTTTGAAAAACTGCATTCCAATGACTTTACATTAGTGCTTATTTAACGTGCATTTAAAGCACTGCTTCTTTTCATGATTTATAATTCACTGATTCAAAATGTAAATAAATAATTGATAGCAATTAAGACACCAGTTCTTCATCCGTAACTGATCTAAAGATGTCCTCGTGTCATGCCTGAATGGCAGCTCTAATCCTCCAGATCAAATGAATTAATGGCCGGTGTAGAGTGAGCGACTTTCATTGTCTTCCAAATGGCTGCTGATTAATAGAAGGTTAAATGTGCTTTAACAATGACCGTTAAAAACTTTTGTCCTCTTCCCCGGAGATGATTGGTGTCTGTAGAGAATTGACTCATGCTTGTTGATGAGTGATACATGTGATCAAAGCCTGGAAACTCCACCATCACACCTGTGGCCCTTTGTGGTCACTTCTCTTTCCCAGCTTCGTTTTAAAATGGAGAGCTGTTAAAATGACTTTTCTTTTCCGTCTCTCGCTCTCTTCTCTTTTTTTGTTTTTTGATTGAGACACGTCCCTTGTCACTCATGAACGCATGTGGACAAACTTCTCACACATGGCTCCTTTCACTCCTTTTGTCCCACTCTCTGCCCCGGCCCATTCTTTTCCTTGGTTACCGGTTGTCATGGTTTCGGGAGCCCCTGTAGGCTAAAAAACTGGAGGGATTAAAGGCGGCCATTTTGGGGACAGCTGGACCAGGTTGGTCCCTGTTGCCCCCTGTCCCGCTCCCAGTCACTCTGGGGGGAAGAGGGGTGGCATTGTGTGAGGATTAGAGCTTCCTGTGTGTCAGCTCATTACATGGGGAAGGGGGGGGGGTTGGAGGGGTGAGGAGGAGTATAGGGGTGAGGGGGTGATGGGGTGAGTAGAAAGAGTGAGGGAGAGAAATGAAAGAGAAAATGAAAGAGAGTGCGTATGAAAGAGAGTATGACACAGGGAGGGGAGGGGAGGGAGGGAGGTGGCAGCCTCTACAGCTGCACTCTCAATCACACTCATACAGGCTCTGATTATCCTTTTCACACACACATACACAGTAGTGGGGAACTGAAACATATTAAAAGACACGGAGGGCAAAAAAAGGCAGAATTAGGAGACAGCTAGCCCAGCGCCTCAGACAAAGGACCCCCCCTCCTCCTCAATCCAGACACACAGAGAGCTGGAACAAACAAGGGAAAACTGACCAACAGCGTGCATGCAGGCGCACACCGAATAAGAGTCATGCAAGCAGAATACTTAAACAGATAAATGAATTCACAGAGACAGAGGCTTAAACTGAAGCCAGACAATTAATACAAAAAAAAACCCCCAACAAACCTCTAAAAAAAAACACAGACAAGCGACAAACACGTCTCCTCTTCACATTGCCATTGTTTTATTTATACATCACATGGGAAGCATGGGAACATGTTTGCTACAAAAAAAGGGGGGTTTACAAAGGGAGAGCAAAGCATACAAATACTAAACCGAGCAAAGCAGGAATGCAGTGAGTGCAGACAATTTGTGTAGGAGCAGAACACTCTCAAGTGCTTTGAGAGCAGGGGGTGGGAGAGTTATAGCGGACGGGGCTCATCCTCGTTGGTGGTTTAACAATGCACAACAAGGGAGGGAGGAAAAAAAAAAAGGGTTTGCCATCATCAGTACAAATAAGGTCATGTGCTGCTAGCTGCTATAAGTACAGGACTGCTCACAAAAGTACTGACAATCTAACACAATCATCGACATCATTATTATTATTATCATCATCAACAACAGCATCACGGTCATTGCTAGCATGTGTTTGTTTCAGTAGATGTTTCGGACACAGTGCAACTCGCAGTGCAACTCAGAAACATGCATTCAGCAGCATCGCATTTTTTTAAAAAAAAGGAAAGAAGAACAAAAGTAACAATCAAAAGGCATAAAATGTAACCGCAGCTCATATTTACACACATCGGCCGTTACTAAACTGGCCTGTTTTGGTATGGAGTTTAATTTGTAAAATTCTGGACACTCCTCTTCCTCTTGCTTTTTTTTTTTTAAATCATCAGCTTATACTGGTTGTTTGACATGATACAGTATGTGCTGAAATAGGTGTCAGCAAAAAAAACCCAAAAAACGCACAAACAATTAATTCTCATCATGACAATGCTGTGAAGTGTGGAAGATAAGGCCTCACTGTGGTCTTTGAAATACAAAAATACATAGCTAAAAAAACTACATTCACAGATTTCTTGTAAGGATACTACAATAAAAACTAAATCTAGTTGCCTAATACAAAAGGTAAATATGAATTAGAATTAATAAATCTAGACAAAAAAAATCTCATTCTATTTGAAAAAAATACATTCCCTTGTCAGGACCCTTTAAAACTGCCCTTTAACAACACTAACTTTCTATGCAGTGGTGTCCACAGCTTCTCCTGCCACATCAGAACCAACACTGATTGGTACAGGATCTGAGCTGTCACCTTTCTCGGGGGATTTAGCCAATCCCTGTTTGTCCTCCTGCTGTCCAGGGTTCTTATTGGCTGACTGTGAATTGCGATCCTCCGCAAAGTCATTGTCATTGGTTTGAGCCTTGGAGGGGGTGTTGTTCAACGCTCCAGGATGAGTTTTCATATGCCCCTGTTGGTGGAACACAATAGCCATTTACTCACATGTGAACAGAACATACAAATGCACCACCACTTAAATATCATCACATTACAGTACCAAAAGAACAGTAATAAATCCCCACTATCTCTAACTCTTACCTTAAGTCCGCTTCGGCTGGCATACGCCTTTCCACAGTGGGAGCAGCTGTAGGGTTTGTCTGGGCGAGGAGGCTGGGTGTGCGGTGCTGGTGCAGCGACAGTGGGCTCAGGGTCCTCTGAAGGCTTTTCTGACACGCTATGACCCTCCTCATTTGGAGTGTCCTTCTCCAGCTCCGTCTCCTCTCTGGGTGTTTCACTCTTCCCTTTGCTGTGGGCAGGATCTTTCTCCTGTGACTCATGTGGTGTGCTGCCACAGGCCTCTTCTGTTTCTGGGATAGCTCTGGGGCTGGCAGGAGGGGTGAGTGCAGGTACAGGTTTTGCAGCTTTTGGGTTAGAATTGGGACTAGTGGGAGGTTCATCTGTGGAGCCCGCTTCATCACCATTAACCTCTCTGTGCAGCATGTCGTTTTCAACAGCAGGCTTAGGAACACACAGGGACAGAGGGGCATCATTGGCCTCTGAATTCTCTACAGCTGAATGAGAACTAGCTATAGGTGCTTTAAAAGGGCTGGTGCTGCCCAGGTCAGCGTGGGCGTCCTCCTCAGAGTGCACGGAGCCGTTTGTGGGGCTACCATCAGCTGGGGCGTTGTCTCCCAGACTCAGGGGGTCCTCTGCTCCCGCTGAGGGGGGATTACGGGTCAGAGGTGGACTAACACTGGGTGTTGAGCCGTCAAATTCCTCAGTCTTCACAGCAGTGACATCTGTGGATTGCTTAAAATTAGACCCTGAGTTGAGAGCGTCATTTGGAGACTTAGAGCCTGTTGTTAAGGCCAGAGGAAGGAGCTGCTGTCCTTTAGATGGGGAGCTAATGGAGTCATTCTCACCATCATCGCAGACGGCACTCTCTGTTTCTGCTCCATCTTCAGGTGGCATGTCTTCATCGGGTGGTATCTGCCCCCCTAAGTGCAAGCGGATGTGGTGCTGAAGAACCAAAGCATTAGTGAACTTGCGTGGGCACAGCGGGCAGGAGTTCAGGGCACGGGCGTTGGGTGGTCTTGCACGATGAGTGGCCAGGTGGGCTCTAAGGCTGCCCTTTGTGGAGAAGGAACGGCCACAGAGCTTACAAGGGAATGGCCGCTCTCCCAGATGTGTGGCCTGGTGCAAACGAAGAGCTCTGGGGCAGCTGAGGACACGCAGACACACTCCACATTGATTAGCAGCCTGTGCGGTGGGCAGAGAAGGGACAGTCGTGGTAGTTGTAGTGCCTGAGACTCCCTGGCTGGTCTCTAGTCCTGCAGCATTGGCACTAGGGCTTAGTCCGAGAGCAGCCAACATTTCCCTGCGATAGGCACTGGAGGTGGTGGACAGGTCATGCCCGTGTGTGTCGCCACTGGCTTCAGCAGGGGTTTGTGAGGAGGTGGAGGGAGACGAGGAGGAAGAAGCACCTCCTTGTGGCTGCTTTTCAAGCTTCTGTACCAGTCGCTGCAACTTGGATGTGTCTGAAGTCTGGGTGGAGGTGGTGGGAGAAGAGGAGGAGGGGGAAGAGCTGGATGGTTTGGGGAAAGGTGGGAAGGGGAAGGGTAGCTGATGAGGAGAGGTGAGGTGGGACGTGGATGGGTGGCCTGGGGGACGGAGAAGTGCGAGGTGGTGAGGGGAGGTACCTCCAGGAAAAACAATCTTGGGCAGGTGAGCCAGCTGGGAGTAAGGGGAGGTGGAATGGAGGGAAGAATGAGGAGGAGTGTTCTCATCAAACCGCTGCTGCTTTGCTCCTTTAAACTGACTGCCTATGGAGGAGGGGGAGGATGAAGATGAGGAGGAAGAAGGCAGCACAGTGCTAGAGCTGGCAGCAGCTGCAGCTGAGGCTCTGTTCAACTGTAGCAGTGAATGGGCTGTGGAGAGCAGAGCCATGTCCACTGAGGGGGGCAGAGGTAGAGAGGAAGGCGAAGGCCGAGCGGAAGCACCAGACAGGAATCCTAAAGCCATGCTCTCTGTCATCCCGCGAACGCTTCCTTTCACTCCGTTAAATGGCTCGTCATCATCAGCCCGTCGCTTTCGCCTTCTCTGGATGCCCCCCGAAGTTGATCCACTCTGTGTTTGCTCTGACAGTGCTGGGGGCAGCAGGGAGAGAGACAACTCTGGGTTCTGCTCTCTGTGTCGCAGGAAATGAGCTTTGAGGTTCCCTCTGGTTGTGAAACGGCTCAGGCAGACTGGACACTGGTAGGGCCTTTCACCTGTGTGTGACCTCAGGTGTATTTGGAGGGATGAATCACTGCTCAGCACTTTCCCACAAAAACGGCAGACATGCTGAGGGCGTCCTGATGAGGAGGTGGAAGTAAGAGAGGAGCTGGACTGGAGGTCCTGGGAATGGCTGGTAGTGGGAAGGGGAGGAGTCGGGAAACTGATGCCATTGCTGTGACCAAATGAAGAGGTGTTAGAGGATTTCTCATGGAGGTAGCGTGGCGGCAGGCCCAGTGACAAGGACAGTGGGTGCAGGGAGGCAACAGAGGAGCTGATGGTGGATGAAATAGATGAGGAAGAAGAGGATGACAAGGAGGAGGTAGAGGAGGATGAAGCTCTGTTACCATTAACATGTGAAGTGCCTGATTTGGAGACGGCTGGTTGGGGGAAGAGGGAAGATGGAAGGCTGCTCAAAAGTGATGAGGCTGTGGTTACTGGAGTGGCAGTAGAAGGATGTGTTGGTGATGAAGATGATGCTCCTGCAGATTTCTGGTTGCTGTCTGCACCGCTGGCCTGTGCACTATTATCTTGGCCAAACACAGCCCCTCCAAGCCTTAGAACATGCCTACAGATTTCCTCCGTTATCTGCATCTGGTGGATTTGCCGCTGCTGTAAAACTCTCAGTTCCTCCAAAAGCACTGCCAGGGTTGGAGGCACCTGGATCTGTCCCTGCTCTCCTGGTGAACTGGAGGCCTGCTGCTGACCCGGACTGGAGCTGTCGCGGTGCGGCGGCATGCACTGGGAAGAGGAGGAAGAGGAAGAGGAGGAGGAGGTAGTGGTGGTGGCTGAACTTCCCATTGGCGGGGAGGTCATGGTGGAATGAGAGTCTCCTTGGTGGGAACCAGAGGTTTGACCCAGGGGAGGAGGCGAGTGAGTCTGGGAAGACAGCGATGGGTGAGGAAAGTCTGGGGAAAGGGAGGAGTGGGTGTTTGGGAGGGATGTGGTGAAGGGGGCGATGTGGCTGGGCCAGTGGGGAGGAGGCGAGCTCTCGCTGGGTAAGGAAGGCGCGTGGAGCCCTCCGGGGGATGGGCGAGGGGCCAGAGGCGTCTGGCAGTCCTGGAGTGAGGTGGGGGATGAGGAGGAAGACCCTGATGAGGTCACTTCTGAGCCCAGAGATGTGGATGGTGACTTTATGCCCAGGTGGTCATCTGTGAATTGACAGAGAAGAAAGAAAGCTTTATAAAACCTGAAAACCTGTGGGTTTCTTTGCACTGTTACGCAATATCCGATCTCCAATGACAAACCAAATATCCAGTTATGTAAATTCATTAAAACTTTCTGCTTCAGTTACAGATTGTTTGTTCCATTGCTTCCAGTTATTGTTTAGAAATTTGCAAATTTGTGTGCGTAGTAAAATATACTGTTACAACTTCAAAAGAAATGCCTGCTAGGAAATGGCCTTGAACAAGCAAATAAACAAGTGGAAGAAAACTCTGCAGTCTATGAGTCTTTGTAATGTCTTGTCTCAATCTGTGCTCTCTGGAGCAAAACTCCTCAAACATCTTGCACACACAAAAAAGCTTACAGACCACCTTGCTGCTATGGCAACACATTTTAGAGGACAATGGGCATCACCAAGACAACCCATAACCCCTCTTAACCCACCCCCTCCCTACAGCAGTTACGTCTTTCATCTCCCTATTCACCCTTCCCCCTTACGTCACAGTGGAGGTCAAGGGTCAGGCCACGCTAAGGGTTCTGGGCACTGTCCAGACACTCTGATTGGTCAACTAATCTGACCTCTGCCGCTCAGGGGTCAAATTCTTTCAGAATCTTGAGCACCGAGTGAGAAAGAGTAAAAAGAAAAAGAAGGGGGGAGGGTAACAACAATGGAGAGACTAACTATTCCCTCCTGGAGAGATATAGTGATGGAATGAAAGACTGTACCTTAGTGAAATTCCTTCCCTGTGACTTATAAACAAACCGAAACCTGCAAGAAACACATAAATAACTCCAATCTAAACTTCCACTTTACCTGCAGGGGCTGGTGCATGCACTTTGAAGCTATATATCCCCTTTCAACACAGCACAAACACAATCTCCCTATCCCCTCTGAAACTTTTTTTTCTCATCCATCCGAACCCCCCAACTGTGTAGGAGTATACAGTCAATAGGGGTGAGAAAGAGGGAGAAAGAAAAGGGGAGGGAAGTATTGAGAAGGTGGAAAATGGGGGAAGAGGGGCACATAAGGAAGAAAAGCATGGATGAAGAGCAAAAGAAGAAGAGAATAGAAGGGTGGAAGATTAATCTTTACCAAAAACACTGCCTTCCCTTCCCCCCCAGCCATGCACCTTATTGTGAGCAAATAAGAGAGTGCTCTATACCAATCAAAGACCTCCAGCAGTCAGCGCTGAGCAGCCTGTTCGTTTCCGAGAGGACGAGCAGCACATGAAAATGGCCACAGATGTATGTTAGTTAATCCTGCTCTATTCACTTCACAGGGACAAGTTTATTGGCCCCGACCAAAGTGCCTAAGGCCTCCGTTTAGTGGGGCCCTTTGCGCTAAATGACTAAGCAGGAGGGGTTTTTTCTTCACTTGACAAAGTTAGAGCTGACAGTTTTTAGTCATGTTAAATCAGGTGCGTTTGTTGGAATGTAGCCGTGCATGCAAAAAAAGAAAGAAAGAAACCACTTACAGCAACACAGGTAATAAGTTTAAATCCAAACTTGTGCATTAATGATTTTCAAACTCTTAAAGTGAATTCCACACGCAGAAACGCAGCCGTGCGTAAAAGCGTACGCAGCCGCTTTCTAAAGAAATTCAACAAAAAAAAGCGCATGCACACTCGTAAAGATGTTTTCTTACCGTGAGATAGGAGCCTTGGGCCCCCCGGATCCGCGTTAACGAGATGCTGGGGTCTCTTCTGCTTCCGGCGTGACATGATTCACGGCGAGTCAGACAGAGAGGGGGGCATCAGTCGGTTGAATGGCACTCGGCACGTTTTTGCGCACTTGGGCGAGCTCCTGAAAGCATCCAAACTCCAAAAGTCGTGCAATTCCCGCAAGTGCTTGACTTACAAAAAAAAATTAAAAGGTGTGTTTTTTAAAAAAGCAGGCTTTCATGGAAGAAAGTTTCAAAAGAAATAGGAAATCCGCCGGGCTGCACCGTGTCATATGAAGCTGCCGTGCGTGTGGCTGTTTTCTAAAGTCTCTTCTCCCCAAAAAAAACTTGTCCAATTTGCGCCCCTCCTCTCCCACTGCTGCCCTGCTGCATGCACATACAGGGAACACACACACACATAGGCTACACAGCACACACACACACAGAACCACTCCTTGTTCTATGATATTTGCATTTCAATGGCGTGTAACACACAGCCTCCCTGGTTCTCTCTTTCTCTTTCTCCCCAGCTTTATTTTTTTTCTTTAGGCACTCACGCAGCAGCTATAAACTTTCAATAAAACATGACAATGGTGTCAAAGCTGTTGGATGCCCTAAAAACAAATTAAAATGGGCGTAAGGTTTAACGTTTTGTTAAAGATAAATGTTTTAATCATTGCAGGGAGATTATAACATGATGCAAATGAAAATGGAGTTAAAGAAATCTAACAGGTGATTTATCTGTCAGGTGATATTCTGCATGTGCGCCTCTCTTGTGCGCAGCTTTCTAATCCTCAGCACGGTGGATAAATAATTAAATTATCGCTGTAACAACTGGCAGGCAGGTGGTTTCCTTCAGCAAGAGTCAAAATCCATCTTCCCGATTCTGTTATTGTGCTGAGGAGCGTACAAGCGATATTTCTAAACCTTTGATTTCCATAGGGCCAATTATCAACAACACTGCAGTGCTGTGCAAGTGGGGGCCACACATCCATTCCACATGCATGCATGTAATTCGTGTGTTATCACCAGGCGCATAATACCCCATCCACCCCCCCTCCACCTCCCCCTCCCGAAAAAAAAGCATCTTACACTGGAGCTCTATTTAAAAGGCAGAGAATAGATGGGAATCTTTGACAATGGCGTGCTGGACACAGTTGAGTGAGCATCTCCCCTCTCTCACTATGAACCCCCGGATCCACTGCTGCACAGCACAATGCCCCTCTTTCACCCCCCGCCTTTACTCCTGTACCACGTGGAGAAATGGATAAAAGCAAGAGAGAGAAAAGTGGGAGGAGGAGGTGGTGGGGGAGGAGGGGGTGCCATATTTAAGTAGGTGTCTCACATTATACATATAGACCCTCCACTCGCAGGCTGAGCAAGAAATCTGGGCATTATTTGATTTCAGGGGAAGTAACTGCCACTCACAGGGGTTACAGTTCAGTCAAGCTTGTAGAGATCACTTGGAAAACAGAGAAAGTGATGCTGGATGTGAAGTCAAACTCTGGATTCTTTTAAAAGTGTTGCATACACTAGTGGGGAAAGCACTCAAATCCTTTACTCGTGTAAAAGTAGCAACATCCAAATTAAATTCTGAATTCAGTCATGAACTCCATATAATATTAAATATATATTTATTTGTATTACAACCAAGTGTAATAACATACTATTGGGCACTTCTGTTTGTGAAATGAAGTTTATGTCTTGTGTAATATTTTGCTGTCATGAGCAATATTACTTTATAACTTCAATATCATTGCCAGGACTTCTCTACTTTAATTTTTACTTTTCTACCCTAACTTGATTTTTTGCTTGCTTACTTTTACTATTTCTATCACCATTTATGCAATTAATTTAGGCACTGCCTAAACTCCTTATATACTTCATATGTACTTTTCTTATTTTATTTTTATGTTATTGTATTTTTTCTGGCCAATACCTGGCACAGTGACATGTCTCAGATGAATTATGCTTCCACATATTACGTTCTTTTCCTACATTTCTGAAGTAATATTTCGCCTTTGTTACTGAATGAGTTGCAATCAGCCAATCAGATTACAGCATTAATTTAGCGTCAACGGCTGCCACCTGCTGAGCTAAAAGCTAACCGGTAAGTCGTGTTTGTTATTGTCCATTTAAATACGCGTTTTTATCGATATAATTAGCACATAGAAGTCATGAAGTCCAGATAGGGTTCAATAAAAATATAGTTGTTGTGGTCCAAAGCATTTCTTTAAACCAGCAGCCGAAGGAAATAGCATTGACATGACAGTTAAATTAGCTTAGCCTGAGGAAACTGGTCCAATAGCGTCTAGCTCCCCTAGCTAGCCTGTTAGTGCTAGCATCTAATGGCCAGTAATGTAGATAGCTAAACGTGTAGCTACTTTTCACTTAACAAAGTCATGCTGGAGGTGTTATACTAAGATTCCATTTACTTTGACACAGATTAGAAGCCATTAGAAGCTAGACAGAGAAAAAGAAAACTCATAAACCCATAAAGGAGTTGTCATTTGCAGCCAGTGTCCAGCTACAGTTGCTACCAATTAGCATTTGCACACTAGGGACGAGCTGCCAGTAAATACAGGAGGGCTGTTGTTTGATAGAAGTGGTGTTGGGATCTGGAAACACTGGAGGTTAAGCTAAACCCAGAAATGTTCACATTGTCTTTACATTTTAAAATGGTAATTCCACCATTTCAAGTTATTTCAGGGTACAATGGTTATAATATGTGAGACACAGACAAAGTAAGGGTATCCAACTTTCTGTCTATGTAAGCCAGTGATCTACATTAAAAT